>NW_020438937.1:691043-719290 GCF_000699045.2 Agrilus planipennis
TTTATTAGCTAAATAGTTTATTGTAAGTTATCCTTCGTTTTATTTGGTAGATACTTTTTGAAGTAGTCCTTTTTCTGTAATTGATTCGGTAAAAAGTAACTGATAAATGTTACAACTTTTAAGTATCCTAGTCACATTTAAAAATTTAGAAATTGTGATTTAAGATATTAAAGGTTTCACTTGTGAGGAAATTATTTGCAGACTTATCTTGAATTTGTACTGTAAAAGTTACAATAAATTTGTTTCAATAAAATACAGCAGCTTAATTTCTTGTTTTGACATTAATCTAATAAATATTATTAATAACAAGAATAATCACTGGATAATAATTAATTTCCTTCAGCAATTTAAAAAAAATATTAACTATCCATTAGGACGTTATTCTCACATTTAATTTTGTTTAAATAAGTGGGTTTTTAATTAATAAACTCCTTAGTTACGCATAGGCAACCTTTGATACAATTCCATTTCCCTACGTTCATGTGTTAAATTTTGGCGAAGGCGCCGGACACGTTTAAATTTCCAAACGCGAAGTTAAAATTTTCGATTTTTGTACTAGGAGAGCATAAAGAGCTTGGGAAATATAAAATTTCTTACACCTTTCGTCTGAACACACCTTTGGTTTTTTGGTTACTTTTGTAGTAACTTCTAGTAACTTTTAGTAACTTTCGCTGGAAGTGGTTACATAACACCTTATCTAATTTAATTAGGAAAATGTTTAAAAATGTAATTAATAACTAAATAACACTAAAATGTAGATAATTATATACTTAAAGTTTTAGGCTACTAAATTAGCTCTGTCACAAATTAAACATAAATCATACATTTTTGTATAATTCTGTTTCTTTAATTAAAACAACGGCAATCGGGTTATGCTTTTATGTTGTTTGTAAGTGGTACAATCTTAAAACTAAAGAATAATGAAGAAATAAACAGAAATAAGTGCTGTCCTTAACATATTTCGGTGTTTTTATTAAATTTTACTTAACTTGAGCGTCATTCATTATGTTCGAATGAATTCATTGATAGTTTAAATAAAGGTTATATTTACATTTTGATTTACTGCAGTAAGTGTAAAAAGTATAATATATTTAACGTTTCTACTGGGTTAACATTCATTTATTAATTTATTTTATTTTCAGCAATTACCTTTCAGTCCTGAATGTTTGTTAAAATATAATTAAACCATCTGATAAAACTACACAACAGATACTACTGATAGAAAGCATAACTTTCAAATGGGACCAAAAGGACTGTGATATGTAAACCACCTATGCATCGAAAGGTACATGTAAAGTAATTATCTTCTAATTTGTTCTAGGAAGTACAAAAAGCAAGTAAAGAAGACTACCAAGATTGACATGTAAAGAGGAAGTGAGCAACAATGTGCATTAATAACAGAATGTGCTTTGCTGATATCTTTCTAATGATGTTAATAATGAATAGCAGGAATTACAATCTAACCGACCTGCAAATACTGCCAATGGAACACATGTCATTATACTGTTAAGTAGTTGAGCATATGAGTTTGTTGCAAATCTACCTTTAGAATCAATTCCCTCTACAAGTAGGCATTTACCCACAGATTTCTTTATGCCCTTCCTTACATGATGATCTATTGATATGGTTTTAAGTTGCAACTTGTGTTTGAATTAAATCATTAGTACATAGATTCTCTTTCAAAGTTAAATCTTATTTTAAGAGTATTCTTATTATACTATGGATTCCTGATTTAAGGCATAGTAATGAGTTAAAATGTACTTCAATCCACCATGAGGTGGTACTTGGTCACTACATTTTGATCTGGACAATGTTCTTTCTTTTAAATAACTTCATAATAAAAACACATAAACTAAATGTAATACCTGCATTAATAAATACACTAAAGAAGTCTGAAATCATTAATTAAAATGAATGCTTGTTTGTGTAGATAAATATGTATATCACACCATAAATCTCATGTACTGTTAACTTTTTGATGAAAGTTCATTTGGTACTTTGCAACAAACTGGTTACCAGAACAACTGTACGCCTTCTAAAATAGTTTTAACTATTATAAACATTTGAAATTACTATGTGTTGTTGTTTATTACCGTTTCAGATACAAAAATAAGTTTATATTAATACATAAAACTAATGTATTCATAGTATAATTGTCTTTCCAACATTTTTATTAGCTAAATAGTTCATTGTAAGTTACCTTTTCTTTCGTTAACTATGTACTTCTTGGAGTAGTGCCTTTTGTGGGTAATTTATTCGGTAAAGAGCAGCTAGCAAATGATATTAATAAAATGCAGATGTAAAGTATCTTATTAAGTTTTAAAAAATTATGAAATCATTTAAGATATAGAGGGTATTATTTTTGAATACTGATTTATTTTGAATTTGTACTATAAAAGTGTATATAAGTAAATTTGATTTAATAGAATGCAACAGTTTAATTACTTGTTTTCTTTCAATTAAAAAATAACAATAAAAAGAATAATCACTGGACAATAAATTTTATTAAATCATTTAAAAAAAATAGCATCTATAAGGACAATTTCTAAACAGTTTATTGAAACGTTTAAAAATTATTAGTATATGCCAGGAGATAAATCTTATTTCCAGAAAGATGTTCCAAGATTGAAATGAAATATAATATCTAAATGACCATCTTATAATTTTCAAACGATTTCTCTTTACAAAATTAATTGATTTTCAATTACTTCTACAATATAGATAACCCATCTTACATGTGTGTAGAGTGGTTTGCAGGTCTTAGAACTTTGCAGACTGATTTTGAACTTTACAGATAAAAGCCTGAAAAGATAAAACTTAGGATTAGTTAAATTTTTTTTTAAGTATTATTTTATATTTTATAAATAAATGATTTGCCATTCGCATTAAGAAAGTAACGATGCTAAAATTTCAAATAAATCAAATAACATTTTTTAATAAACATTCAAATAAATATAAATAAATGAGTAAAAATATAAACTACTTTAAATAGCTATAGACATAATGCATTTAATGCATATCATCACATACTTATGTAAACATTGGATTCGCCTTAATTTAGTATGTACATTTATGCATGAACATTAGAGTCAAAGACAACAGGTACGAATGACTATGAATTTTTGTTGGACATTTCTGCATATTGAGTAGAGAAAAGTTTAAAAAGAGAGCCTTGGCGATCATTACCATATTCGACGCCTCAACTGAGCGAAGTTAGATTTTCGATATACTTGATGACAAATACAAATGTTAGGAAAAAGGGGTCTGATCTAAATTGTTTATTATTTAATATCATTTATATTTTATGTATATGTTTCATGCACATCATAAATAATTGACTTATTATTTAGCTGATGGCCGCGATAGAATTGCACAGTATCAAGTTGCACCCGCAGACGATGCGCGACTGCCGCCTACTTTACGATGAGGCAAAAGTACGAATTTCCTCCTTCATGTGTTTCAGGGCTCCTGAAATTTTCGACTGACCTCTGTATAACAATATAGAGTGGAGTAGAAGCTTTGGTAAACACGTGTTTAAATGAGAACGTATTGTTTCACACTAGGATCCGCCTGCGTGACCGCGGGGGGCGAACTTTAAAATATGGTCAGTCACATCCGGTGCACCAACTGTTCATTCATACTTACATACATATTCACACATGCATACAGCGTTCATTACAAATGGGCGAAGTCACACTGCATAAATAATTTAAGAACTTTAAAAGAACGGAACGAGATATTACTATGTGGCCGCGGCGATTTATCTACAGATGGATGGACGTTATTGTTATTATTGGCACTCCGGTCGTCGAAAACGCTACGGAATGGTCCTAAATTTCTGAAGAAACTGAATAGGAATGAGGAATCGGTCGTTATTTCGACATAGGAGGTCCATCGCAAAATTCGAGGAAAAGGCGACGCCTTTGTTTTCCCATTAATACATTAATTTCCATCAAAAGCGGAAATAAGCCTGGTACAATGTTTGCGAGAAAGGGTGCTAATTAATGTTTGAAATCCAAATGGGGATTGTGTTTAATTCCTCTAACGATTTAAATAAAACTATATTTTCCTCACTACATGTAAATTACTTTTGAGCATAGCTCACTTCACGGAATGTCCTAGAAAATAGAATTGGGGTGGAACCAAAAAAGAAGTGAATTTAAGTCTCAAAAGCTATTTCGACTTCTTATCTTACACCCTAATTTAAGACCCTCGTAATTAATTTAAGTACTATGCAAACATAGTTTTGCTAATGCAAGTGTAATAGTCCTAGTTTTAGATTTTGATAAAATAAAATCTAATAACACTAATTCAGCTTATTATCTCCTACCCCACCGACAACAGCAATTCAAAATCAGTAATAGTACTAGTGGTGAGACATCGTCATTGTAAACAATATCAGCTTATCTTATGCAGGGCCGGGCTCTAGGTGCGTGCAAATATTGAAAGAAGTTTTAAAAACTATTGCCGATCTATAGCCTAAGAAAAGCATGCAGGATTGGTTGTGCTATCAATAGAGATGAAACTGTACGGTCTGTGTATTTTAAATGCTAAAAATGCAAAATACATATTTTCAAAATACTTTTTTCAAATAAATACTTTTTTGTAGTACCTATCTAATTTTCTACGTTTACTTAAGTATAAAACATTTTTTAAGAAAACATTGCAGGCATTTGCTCATTTTTTAAATATTGAAGTTTTTCTAGACTAATAGGTGTTTGCACTATATCACCAGCTGCGAAGATTGAGTATGATACATATTTTTTTGTTTGAAGTTATTAAGATATAGTTTTTCTGTCTTTATGTTATAATTTCTTCAGTTCAGCAACAAATAATTCTTTTGTATACTTCCTTATTTGCCTTTGTCACCCGTTTTAATTGGAAAAAAGACATTGATGCCAAAATAGTTTGTTTAGCATGAAAGGTCAGAGCCAAAGGGGTTGCAAATAACATCAATCATTTTATATCAAAATGTTTACAACCCCATTTTGTTTTTGATCTTTTACACATTGTAATAGGAGAACGATATCAATTTGGAACAAAATTCGGTGGACCATGACATTGAACCCGGAAATCAAATCGATCAAATATTTTAGATTATCCACTTCCAAGGAGTTTAGAATTTTTTCGGTTTTCTTCAGTTAAAGAATTAGACGGCGTACATGGAGTGTCTCTTTGTCCCTTTTTAAGCTTCTAATACCTTCAATGGCCAATAATGTAAGCAACTTTCATTCATTATTTTATATAATGCTTGATCGCTGATACTAGCAAGACTTTGAACGTCAAAAATTTGTTTTGCATTTTACAAATAGAAAATACGATTAGAAAAGTATTTTAAATTAAACACAAAATGCTTTTCTCAAAAAAGTATTTAAATGCAAGATAAAAATATTTTGTATTTTCAAATAAATCATATGATGCTCACGAACGCTCGTTTTGTCTCTTTTTGGCAATGGTACATACATACATACATATATCTTGTTCATCTAATAGCACGGTATCACCTGCGGAGCACGTGAGTGACGAACGTGCTGGGCGAATCTCAACAAGAATCACGATCACACTATAAGCAAACTGGTAAGTATGGCTAATAAGGTGTACGTGATTTCGCCACGACCGCCTTTAATTGATACCGCGATCGCCAAATTGCCGGCCGTTACCCCCTGAGCCAACTTTTATTTTTTTATTTGCACCTGGCCTTAACTCGAATTGATAGGTGACCATAACAAGTCCATGGTGACTTAACTGTACTTCAGTTTTGGGAATAATGCACAATTCGCGCAGTTAATACATACACTACGTGTAATATATTAGTGATAAGGCGAAAAGTTCACCACACATAGAAATTAAACATTTATTTGTTGGAATTGTTTCCTTATATCTATATACCATATAATAGGAAGGGAGTCAGACAGGGATGCACACTGTCACCGCTACTTTTTAATCTATATATTGAAGACGCGATCAACATCATTAAAGACAGTACACTGTAGGGATAGATATACAAGGACAAAAGATTAGTATGCTTAGTATGCTGATACAGCAGTATTAGCATCTAGCAAGGAGGAGTTAGAGATAGCTTTAAATAAAATGGAAGCGGTGTTGACAAAACAGTATTCTATAAAAATAAATAAAAGTAAAACAAAAATACTGGTACGGAAGGGAAGAATGTACATTTATGCATGAACATTAGAGTCAAAGACAACAGGTACGAATGACTATGAATTTTTGTTGGACATTTCTGCATATTGAGTAGAGAAAAGTTTAAAAAGAGAGCCTTGGCGATCATTACCATATTCGACGCCTCAACTGAGCGAAGTTAGATTTTCGATATACTTGATGACAAATACAAATGTTAGGAAAAAGGGGTCTGATCTAAATTGTTTATTATTTAATATCATTTATATTTTATGTATATGTTTCATGCACATCATAAATAATTGACTTATTATTTAGCTGATGGCCGCGATAGAATTGCACAGTATCAAGTTGCACCCGCAGACGATGCGCGACTGCCGCCTACTTTACGATGAGGCAAAAGTACGAATTTCCTCCTTCATGTGTTTCAGGGCTCCTGAAATTTTCGACTGACCTCTGTATAACAATATAGAGTGGAGTAGAAGCTTTGGTAAACACGTGTTTAAATGAGAACGTATTGTTTCACACTAGGATCCGCCTGCGTGACCGCGGGGGGCGAACTTTAAAATATGGTCAGTCACATCCGGTGCACCAACTGTTCATTCATACTTACATACATATTCACACATGCATACAGCGTTCATTACAAATGGGAGTTATCCAGGCTACATTGTTGTAATCTATATAAAAAAGTGCTGACATAGGTCTGCTCTCACGTTGGAGCCTTGATAACAAGTCTGAACTGGAAACTGCTTTTGCATAGTTAGCATTTAAGTTTTCTTATTGTTCTTTTTAATTATAAATCTTTAGATTGTTACCAGCGCGTCTACCATCTAGACGTAAGAACCTACAACCCATTTTACCTAGTAACATTTTCCACTTGTATTGAGTATTGATGTACTAGATAAATAAATAACTTTGAACTCACGAAAAAAGCTTGGTAACCTTCTCAGTCCCC
The DNA here is from genome assembly GCF_000699045.2 of Agrilus planipennis. Taxonomy (NCBI): domain Eukaryota; kingdom Metazoa; phylum Arthropoda; class Insecta; order Coleoptera; family Buprestidae; genus Agrilus; species Agrilus planipennis. The sequence continues at coordinate 698,140 of NW_020438937.1, forward strand.
ACAACGTTTTTTAAAATAAATTTTTAAAAACAACTTTCGGAGGACTTAAAACAAAACTGGCGCAGTCGTGACGGATTTTCGGTGAGTTTCCTGTTTTGCAAGCGTACATCCGGCAAAGTGATCCCGTACCCGCGACGTCCGAAAGTTCGGCAAAGTGAAATTAGGAACAACCGAAAAGTGAGTTCAAAAAGGTGATAGTTGCTGCTACAGTCTCCCGACCCAAAGAGGCAACGAGGACAGAACTGGGACAACTAGACAGACCGCCAAAATCCGGAGAAACAGAGAGGGTCTCCCGACCACAACAAGGGCACCGAGGAACAACCTTCCAACAACTCCAAAAACCAGAGTAACAGAGTGGGTCTCCCGACCAAAACAAGGGCACCGAGGAGCAACCTTCCGACAACTCAAAAACTTCATCAGAGGAACCGAGTGGGTCTCCCGACCAAAACAAGGGCACCGAGGAGCAACCTTCCANTAACAATCACGTCGCGTTGTTCTGGTACCCAGACACGATATCCTTGCACGTTTTCTAAGTACCCCATTAGATAACCCCTGTATGACTTTTTGTCCAACTTGCGTCTCCTCTCCTTCGGAATGTGGACAAAACACTCCGTGCCGAAGACTTTCAGATGTTGAATATCCGCCCGTTTTCCACACCATAATTCCATTGGAGTTTGTCCTGGTATCCGTGTAGATCCCGTACGATTCAAAATGTACACAGCGGTATTCATGGCCTCAGCCCACAAGAAATTCGGAAGATTTTTGCCCGAATACAACATCGACCTCGCCGCTTCGACAATTGTACGATTTTCCCTCTCGACAACACCATTTTGCTCGGGTGTGTAGGGTACAGTCACCGAATGTTTTATTCCTTTATTTGTTAAATATGATGTCACGTCTTTATTAACAAACTCTTTTCCACCATCGCTTTGGACTTCCTTCACTTTTTCGTTAAACTGTGTCTCTATTTCATTTAGGAACTGTTTAAGTTTTTCTACCACTTCAGATTTTTCTCTAATGAAGTATATAACTCTATATTTACTATAATCATCTTTGAATAGTAAATAGTATCGTTTCTGACCCAGCGATTTGACATGCATTGGCCCACACACATCCATATGGATCAATTCACGTGGTTTGTTTGTTCGTGCTTCTCTGCGATTTCCTATACTCTGCCGGTGATTCTTGCCGAAAGCGCACCCATCACAAACATCATTATCGTAGGTCAGGTCCAGTCCAAACTGCTTCATTAACCCCTGCACATGTTTCTTACTTTGGTGTCCCAGCCTTTCATGCCATAACTGAATATTATCGACATTTGTTTTTGTGAAAACACATACATCCGCGCTCGCACCCTCGGCCGGTGGTTTTATTACACGCACAGCTAGCCGATAAAGACTTTCAGCTTCTACGCCCATCGCCACTACTTTCCCGTCGCGCAAAAACATGCAGTTTTCCCCGTTATTGTTTACTACAAAATCAACACCCTTTTTGGCTGCGACCTTCACTGAGAATAAATTGTGAGCTATCTTTGGTACATACAGAACATCGTGAAGAGTTCCCGATAACCAAACTCCGTTTGCGTAAGTTTCGACGTCAATTTTTCCAGTTCCCAGAGCCGCAATTGACTCTCCGTTACCGACGCGTATCATTACCGGTTCCGAAAAGTCTCTATATTCACAAAACCAGTCCCTTCGCTTGGTAATATGATTCGATGAGCCGGAATCAATTATCCATAAATCAGAACCCTTCACCAAATCGGTAATTCCAACAAATGCTTGTTTTTCGTTATGCATTTGTTTCTGTTGGTTCCCGGTTTCAGGACAGTTCTTCTGTAAATGTCTTTTCGAACCACACTTCGCGCAACCCGAACAATCTTTACGAAAATGACCCTTCTTCCCGCACGTGTAACACTTCATCACTTTCTTCTGTTGGGAATTCTTGTGTTGAAACTTTGTTTTAGACACCAACGCCGTCGTCATTTCTTCAACATCATCTTCTTGTTTTTGAAACCTCAACTCCTCCGTTATTAAACGAGTTGTTAAAACTTCAAGAGTCCTTTTCGTTTTGTCTGTTGAATCCCATGCACTATGGAAATGGTTAAATTTGGACGGTAGCACCGATAATATCCTGGACATCAGCATCGAATCCGGAATAGCACCTCCAAGCTTCTTCATCTTACTCGCCATTTGCTCTAGTTTTGAAATGTGCTCAGCTACCTTCATCGTAGAGTCCCATTTGAATTCAAAAAATTGTTTCTGAATCAAAGCCAGACTCTCGTCAGACTTTAAGTCATATACGCTATGTAGTTTTAGCCACATTTCCCTTGCATCTTCGCAATTCATCAACAGTCGTAACGGTTTTGGCTCCACTGTTGTCACAATGATTTTTCTTGCAACACGGTCGGACTTTGTCCATTTCTTTATCAACCGCTCGTAATCTTCATCTGTAGATGTAGGTTTAACGAAGGTACCATCACATACCTCCAGAGCATCCTCACTATCAAGCAACGTACTGATAACGAACTGCCACTGTTGCCAGTTGTCAGCATCGCGAAGTTTTTCAACCTTTGGCTTGTCTTCCATTTTTTCGCCAATGAGTGTACTACACGAAAGATACTAGTCACACCCCAAATAGCCCTTCAGTTTAATTGTAACACTCACTTGCGCCCTGGGCCCATAACCTGTTAAGATTTTTATTATCTTTATGTCTGTTACAATTCGACTGAACAAGAAAACACTTCTATTCTGCTGAACGTTTATTGAACGACTTAATATTCTTCAGTACCAAAAATGTTTCTTTATACATATCGATCTCGACCGGATACATAACTCATTCTCATAGACATAATTTTGTTCGCACTGCATGTATGCGATCGAGCGTCGCCGCCACAATAGTAAAACAAACAATACAAGAGTTTTCATTCTAAGAAATCATATAGTAAAATACAAGATTAACAAAACACAACAATTGATTAAATTTAGTTTTTCATTTCCAACAGAGGATAACGCAGGGTTGGGTCGCCTTCAATAAAAAGAGGTCACTTCTATGCTTGCGAACGGTTGATTTAGAAATTCGAAAATGTTTGTTAATGGTGTATGTTTGGAGCGCGGCGCTGTACGAGTGCGAAAATGGACGGTGGGCGCTGCGGAAAAGAAAAGGTTAGAAGCCTTCGAAATTGGTGTTACAGGCGAATGATAAGGATACCGTGAATAAAGAAAGTTATAAATGAAGAGATATTAAAAGGAATAGGAGAACAGAAGATTCTATGGAAGTCAATAAGAAATAGGCGAGATAGATTGGTATAGGACACCTTCTAGGTCTAGTCAGAGTCACATTAAAGGCAGAAACGGGAGTTAGGAGGGGTAGAGATAGACCTAGGTTAGATTACTGTTCGCAAATAGTTCAGGATGTGGGTTTTTCTAGTTTTAGGGAAATGCGAAGATTCGCTCAGGATAAGAAAGAGTGTGGTGGTGCATGTCCAACCAGTCTTAGGACTGACGACCTTATAATAATGACCATATACCCCTACAGAAAGTACGATGCTTTCCCATTATTTTAGGGACAAAAGCGCAACATTCGTTCCCGAATAAGAAATCGCATTTACTACTTTTCATAAGGAATGAATTTTAACATCATCCTCTTTTTCTTCCTGTGGTGATATGATTCCTTATGTGGGATGTTATGCTAAGCTCTCGTTATTGAAATCAGGAAAAATCATCGTACTTACGGTAGGGGTTTGGCAAAAAATCGTACAGGGACACCAAGACCCCTTGCTCCGGAAGGTTCCTGTCCATTGCTTTTTTGTTGTAGCTTTTTCTTTACTTATTATCAATTCCTCAGAAACACTTAAATTTTCAATAGTTTTGAAATTATTATTATTATAGTAACATTCCGTAAGTAAAGAGAACACTACTATTCAATTGAATCCTAATTTTTCTGATTATTAAACGATAATCAGTAGATTATTATCGTTCGTAAGCAAAATCACAAGAACATTCGAATGAATTGCAATGAATAAATTATTTTCGAAAGGTGACGGTATCTGTGATAAGTGAATGTATATTGGATTCGTTGTACATGAGTGTGAAAATAAAATGTTGCACTTGTGAAAAAAATAGGTATTTGTATATATGTAGTATTGAATTGTGTTTGATATGCAACAGTAGGTTTTTGTCGGTAGGTCCGAGGACACCTTTTTCTGGTATCCAACACTACCCAGTCGTACGGACGGCTGGGTGTCTTTTGAAGATTTCCCCTCTCAGTCGGGGTGACTTAATCAGAGTGAAAAAAAAGAAAAAAATAATCATAATAATAACGAAACCATATATTCTTAATTATTAAAAATTCGAAAAAAAGAAAAACAGTAATAAATCAATCAGATTGTCAGGTCAAAAAGGCAACATTGGTAACAACTGATTGAAAACAATCCCACTCCAAAGTGACAATGTCGAATTTTGTTAACCAATCAGGATTATGACATCAATTTATAATGACACTGTGATAAGAAAACTCCACTTGATGCGACTGCAATGAAAACCAAACCGTTGTCGTTTGCATTTATTAGTACTTTCAAAGTAGAAAATAGGTAGGTATAAAAATTGTCCAAACACAAACAAAAATTAACATCTGTGTCCCATTTCCAATTGCTGTTTGTTTAGTTGGTTGTGGTTTTCTGATAGTTCTAACATGCAATTCAGTTGTTTCTTGTTTCTTTGGGTTTTTAGTCAGTGGTATCAACATTACATACCGATGATGGCCAAGCCAAAAGGCCGACGATGGTCTTTATCTTCGTGCCCCCTATTAATCATAATCAATTCGCGACGCGGCTACTCATTACAGGCTGTTATAGATTGCTGATAGTCCTTCTACCCGGCCGCTCAACGTTCCTCGTTTCTTTCTTTCGTTCAGTACATCATCACACGCCATCACCTTTAACAGCTTCGCTGGTGCTTAGTTCTTTCTCGCCATCGATCGATTTCATGCTGAAGGAATTCCATTACCTTTCATTAGCTGGCTCCTTAGCAGAATGCACGTTCTCACATGGTACAGTTGCTTATTATGACCATCTATCGGTTGCCTCTTTATCTCAATTTGCTAACTGTATTAGAAACAATTAAGGCGGATCGAAATCCGATTTGTCACGAATTTTTAAGTCTCAAGCTCTATCTGTTGGAAATGACAAAAATGGTAACCTCTCACTATTCGCATATTCACTATTCACGATTTAACTATTTTCGATTCGAACTTATGAAACTGTACATATTCAATGTGAGAATATTGTACCTGTAATGTTAGTTAAAGTCTGAAATTTAACACACTGCTGAAAAATTCTTGAAGTCAAATGTATCAGACAGAGTCGATTAAGAAAATTTTACTGTTATTACCTATACAATATATACAAAAAAAATTCTTTATTGAAAATAAAAAATATCTTAATGCAGATCAAGAGCAATGTTGATCAATCTATGTAGGTAATACTACATTTTTTTTCACATATTTATTGGATTTAAATCAAAAATTCGTGTCAGTATAAGAACAGTTAGTCATCAACAGAAAATTCAAAATACTTTGGGGTTACTAAAATATTCAAGAATTAAGCTAATGGATTTTATTGAACTCAAAACAAGAATCTGAAAGAATTTTCCCAAAAAAGACATGGCAAATTCAGAAATGAATAACCCTTGATCGCCTGTGCTCTGCTCTCTATCACGAAATCTATAACTATATAATTGTCATATTAACTAGTTTAATTGTCTAACAGGAAAGTTAACATAACTTTTTACTGTAAATAGATATTGAAAGATTAATTCAAAACACTTCAGACTAAATATTGTTAAATTATGCTCGACATAGAAGAGCGCTTGAAAGTCTTCAGGGATGAAGATTACTTTGTAATTTGAAATATCACAAGTAAAATCCTTTTTTGCTACTAATCAATGAGAGTTAATAATACAATATTATTACGTAGAATAATAATATTAGTTTAGTTAAAGGATGTGCACTATTATAATTTTAATGAATAATTCATAGTTAAGTATGTTAAAATAATAGTCATCATCATTATCATCATCATAAGGTGGTCAGTCCTAAGACTGGTTGGACACGTACCTTCACTCTTTCCTATTCTGAGCTAAACTTCGCATTTCCCTAAAACTAGAACAACCCACATCCTTAACTATATGCGAACAGTAATCTAATCTAGGTCTACCTCTACACCTCATAACTCTCGTTTCTGCCTCTCTCATTAGACCTTCATGCCTGAGAAGATGTCCTACCAACCTACTTCGCCTATTTCTTATTGACTTCCATAGAGTCCTGTCTTCCCCTATTCTTTCTAATACCTCTTCATTTATAACCTTCTCTATCCACGGTGTCCTCATCATTCGCCCATAACACCACATTTCGAACGCTTCTAACCTTTTCTTATCCGCCGCGCCCAATGTCCACGTTTCGCACCCGTACACCGCCATATTCGGACATAATCTTTTTGGAATTTCCAAATTAACCGTTCGCGAGCAGAAAAGTGACTTCTGTTTGTTGAAGCTACTTGACCCTGCGCTATCCTCTGTTTTATATGTCTACCAGCAGCTCCTTCCATTCTGAGTTATCTGACTTCCTAATAGATACCGAAAATCAGCCACTTCTCCTAATTTTTTCTCATTTTTTTAAATAGTAATATCCAAAAAAATTGTTTCATTTTATATCAATACGTACATTTATCAGTTCAGATTGGTAAATCCCCTAAAATTTTAAAATATTCTTGCACTATGTAAAACGAACAGAACATTCAGTAGATACAATTTGCGTTATTACTTTGTGGAACCAAAGCAAATCTTTCATACACTTGGCCATATTTATTGCAAAGATAACGCGCACTGTCGTGTTCAGAAATCATTACATAAATGGCGGAACAGCTTCGAAAATGGAAACTTAAATTGCTTATCGCGAATGGAAAACACTAATGTAATAAGAACGCCGTAAGGACAGAAGATTAAAGATGGCTATCGCCGCCGAAACTTATAACTCAAACTTTAATAAGAAAACGGAACGTTCTTCTTATTAATAGTCTTGAAAGAATTGAACATTAAGTGCCAGTCAACATGAAAAAGTCACATTTATATCGCGGTTGGTTAGATTAAATTTTTCCCATTAGGCAAAGTATTATTGCGATTAAAATCGGCCATAAATTTGTACGATTCGCTTTTAACAAAACGATAGACAGTTATCGAATGCTTCTTATTATGAACTGCTTACTTGTAACAGGAAATCCATCAAAAAATTGCTACTTGGTACCTGTCTCAAAAACTATTCGTTACACCACTTCATTAAAAACTTGTCCTGCTATATATCCATTCAACCCTAAAACTGAAAATGAATTTTCTTTTATTCCTTAGTTAGTCGTTATTAATTACTTCTCAATCCATTTTTGTTATCATAAAATCGGTATCACAAATCCTATGCGGTTCCTGAGAAAATTGAGATTTAAAGACATATCTTTTTAAGAAGGTACCTACATAGGTAATTTAGTTAGGGATGTGGGATGGCTCACTTTTGGATTAATGCGGCTCAAGATAGGACGGAACGGAGATAATTGTCCAGCCACTTACCAGACTGAAATTTACTTAGTATACTCAGGTTGCAAAAACCCTATACAATAATGTAGTCTCAGTAGACTGACATATATGTGAATATTATGATCATAAGGTCATCAGTTTTAAGACTGGTTGGACACGCACCTCCATTCCTTCCTATCCTGAGATAATCATTGCATTTCCCTAAAACTAGAACATCCCACATCCTTAACTATTTGCGAACAGTAATCTAATCTAGGTCTACCTCTACCGCTCCTGACTCTCGTTTCTGCCTCTAATATGTCTCTGACTGGACCTTCATACCTGAGAAGGTGTCCTACCAATCTATCTCGCCTATTTCATACTGACTTCCATAGAGTCCTTTGTTCTCCTGTTCCTATTCTTTCTTTCTAATATGTGAATATTATAAAATTCCAAAAATATTACATACATATGTCGGTGTCGGTCGGTTAAAAATTGTACCTTCCCATCCCTGCAATAAGATGCTCATGACTTAGAAAGTGTCATTGTTAAGGGCGACGAATATTACTTTTGCCAGGAGCGGCCAAATTGTTAGATCGGGACTTGATAACAAACAAATTCGGCAGTCCCACCATCTGCCTTATAAATAATGGGGGTTCGATTAGGCACTAAAGATAGAGATTCTTCTTAAAGAAGCCTCTGGTTATCTACTACACTGAAAAAAATTTTGTACGTAATAATAATTAACGCCGTTCATCAAATGAAATAAATTGAAACTACGAAAAAATTCATTCATTGTATGAACATATTCATTACTTTTTTGAATAGGTAATGCTACAGTTCATTAATATGATGAACAACCTCGCATCAAAAGCTTTCTTGAGAAATTCCTTCCCACTGGTAAAATTGATGAAACTTTTCATTAAGTGACGACTCTTTTTTAACCCTAATCTTTGCTTACGTCATATGGAACAATATGATTTCTAATGATGGGTTCATTACATTTATGAACTTTTACATACACCTATGAACACTGAACTGAGGAATGAAATTTTGCATAAAATACATGAATACTTTCATCGATTTATGCAAAAATTCATCAATACAATGTACCAATTCATCTATTTTACTGGATAAACCGCTAAAAAAATTAACATCAAATCAGTATACGACCACCCGCGAAAGCGCAAAGAGTGTTGTAGCTATGTGTCCTGTTTGTGTGCTGTGAATTAAACAATGAACCGGAATGATACGGTAAGTTTTATTTTTTTAACAATTAAATTGTATTGGTTATCTGCACTTTTACCACGAGAAAGTACCGCCTACATTTTTTGGCTTTAAAAAATCTGTAAGAATTAAAGTCTCTAGAAGTTCTGGTAGCGCACTTTATTGTCTCACGTCTTCTTTATTTTTTCAATGTGAGGATTTATATTCAGTCTATAAGTCTTTACTATTTTTCTATTAATAAGAAAAATCTTCTATTTGGAATCGGTAACACTCAATCAGTAATAAAATAAGAGTTGCAATTCTTAAGATTTAGTAAATAACAGTACAGACACACAGTGCAAAAGTGATGTTTTATAAGTAACATCTTTTCAGGAACATTCCGTTTCCACTACAGGAAACAATATTATCCATAACCATGAGATGTTTCATTTGTGGAGAAACAATTTACGGTGAGAAACAGTAACAAAATTTCTATATCCTTCTACTTCATCTATAGAGAAATAACAGACGTTTTTTACTTAAAAATTTCAAATCGAAATTTTGCTGTCTGTGAACGGGTGACGTGGTTGCTGTTAGATAGAAATGCTATCCCTACCTAGCTAGGAACTAACAATTTTGGTATTACTAATTCTACATGCAATTATCTATTCAAAATCTATAAAAGGGTCTTTTTAAATTCTGTATTTTTTTGATATCACATTGATTTGATTTGGGAAATGTTTATTTTATTTTTACAGATTCCACAGTTGTAAAACTTTTTTTGAGCCTTCATGGCTACCTTTCCCTACGGGCAAAATTGTCAGGAAGGTCAACAACGGAAGAAAATCTGTGACTAAATACGCTATAAAGGATTCTCAGGAATCATTTCTCTTTATCGGAAGGAGTGTGCAGCATATTGAAGAACCACTTGGAGTTCCTCAAAGCCCGATCAGAAAACATCCAGCCGTTTATCATGGCAATAGCCAGCGAAGATTTCCGGACCTTTGAAAGCTTCTATGTCTATGTAGACGGAGTAAAACTAAACTTTTAAAATTTTTTACGTAGTGTAGATATATGCTTCAAAATATTCCATTTGATCAATTTAGAATAACCCCAAACATGTACTCAATTTTGGTTGTTTATCGAAGACTATTTTTATAAGATGAATTCCACTTCTAGCAAAAATAAGTCCACTAAGCATTACTTGTTAATGGAGGAATTGAACCGGTTGTAAAACAAATTAAAATTTATTATTTGTTGTTATTTAAAACATAATGTAAATTCTTTTCTGTATTTTTCTTTGTTACTTTTGTTAGTTCTTAAAATATATGTTTTGTAAATTACAAGATTATTTTATTTCCCCACGACTATTTAATTATTTTAAGCTCCTTAATAGTTATGTATGTGTTTATCCATACGATGAATGTATTGTATCAATATAGTGAAAATATATAATGGATTTGATGAAAAAGTTCTTCCACACTATGAATAAGTTATATTGATATAATGAACGTATGTAATGGATATAATGAAAACATTCATCTACGTATACTACGAACGAGTTTCAGTAATATAATGAACAAGTTTCGTTAATATAATTAATTCTATAATTTATTGAAGAAACACGATTATTAATTTTTACAATCGTATTCATAGAAATAATGAATTTGTTCATTACTTCAATGAAATCCGCAAAGGTTGGAAATCAATGAAAAAAATCATCAACTAATGAACACGATCATCAATTAATGAACATACGTTCATAATATTAATGAACCAAATCATTGGACCAAAATTGATTAATTTTTCATCAATATAATGTTTTTTTTTATTGAATATATGTACCTTTTTCGTTCAGTGTAGGAAGCCATATTTGAAAATTACTAATTATATAATCCAACCGATTCTTCGAAAGATTTTTTAAAAACGGGTAGCAATCATGTTTCCTGCCAGGAAAGCCATATGCGGCATTCCTAGTAATGGGAGAATGAAGCAAGGCGTTATACATCCTTTTTAAGCCTTTTAAAGTCCACAGGAGACAGCGTAGCCAACTTCGTTAGGAACTTAACAGCGCCCTTCCCAAAATTCTAATCGGGAACAATAAATAGAACATGGAGATAATCATGAATTACCTTCTCCTGAATAATTAATAATGAGATATAAAGAAAATACCACAAATGGCGTGGTGAGCGCCATCTGTAGTACGATGCTACATTTTAGGCATAAAATATTCCTAGAGGAAGCAGTTTTAATTTTGTTCTTCCTGATGCACATTTTTAATTAATCGAGATCTTATTTGAAATGAAATTATGCGAATTTTGTAATCAGCATAGTTCGATTTATCATTGGCATAAGTTAGCAGTTGCACGCTTGCTTCAGTTAAGTCAGTGTTAATAATAAACAAGAGGCACCCGTTGGCGCATGAACATATACATATGTAGTAATATCGGAATAGGGCTGTTGGCCGCGTGTGGAGCCATAAATATTGTGCGAAAGAGCAAGAACCAGAGGTGGGAAAACGCAGGTACCGCAGGATAAATAAATAATTAAATAAATAACCGCTTGTTAGCGAGGTGTGTGGCAGGAGGAAAAGGATGGGACCGGTTCGCGAAATGGCCTGTGAAAAGGAGACACGAGAACGTTTGTAAATGCCTGACTTTAACAAGGAGGTGCCAGGGCCGGAATACCGACTATGGGACCCCGGGGGCTCTCTCGTTCTGGCTTCTACATCTACAGCGGGGATCGTATAAGTCTCTGAATAATTGGTACCTCTGTAATAAAATAAACACGATAAATATTGTCGCTCATGCCGATAAAAGCAACAATGCGTTTTTGAAAATACTACACATACCTATACGTAATCCTAAAATGTAGCATCGTGCTACAGATGGCGTTTACTGCGCCATTTGTAGTATTTTCTAAAACGCACTGTTAAGACAGCAGGTAAATGTTGGTCTGTGTTCTGTCGGAGCTGCCTTCGAATTATTTTAAAAGCAACAATGTATGAAACTTCCGAGAAGTCGAAGATTTTCTCAACATCTGTTGGAATTCATCAAACAAGCATACACCACATATGAACCTGGTAGTAGAGTTTGCAATTTGAATGGGAATCTGCAGTTTCCTCTTCATATGTAATAAAATGTTAGCGGAAAAGCCCTTAGTGTGGATAACATTCAGAGTTTCGAATTGCTGGACTCGAAATTATACTACGTTGAGGACATTGCCTGATACGCAACGTCTTAGTTTTGCCAGTTATGTGTTAGACAAAGTACGAAACGCATCCATACCTCGTTTCTTACATTACTACTACCCTACTTCTCTAAAATTCCTTTAATATCACCCTCATCCGTTTTGCTACTTCAAACTTTTCTTCTACTTATTTACAACTCATATCAACCCACTGTTCCTTTCATGCTCTACACTTCCTAATTATTTCCAACTTTATCGCCTTATATCCTTTTTGCCTTTCTTCGTCTGTCCTGTTTTCGTATTCCCGTTTTTCTGTTAATCCTACAATCTCGTTTGTTATCCAGGGGTTTCTACTTTCGTTTTGTTTAAGACCTAGTACATCTGTAGCTGATGACTTTAAGCACGTTTTAATGCAGTTCCATTTTGTCCTAATGTCCCTGTCATTCGTTTCTCCCGCCTCCTTTAGTATTGTATCTAGCCCATCCTGCGTTTCACTACATTTTAGCTTTACTAAGTCAAGACGTCTCCTACCTTCCATCTTTTTCAGAATTGTCAATCTAAGATTAATCTTAAATATATATTACGTTAAGATCGCTTTCTATATCTGCTTCTGCATAAATCCTACAGTCCTTCACTTGATTTTTAAATCTTTGTCTAACAAGTATGTAATCTAACTGATATCTCCTTGAATCATCTGGCATCTTCCACGTATAGCGCCTCCTAACGTGACGGTTGAATAAAGTATTCGCGACGGCTAAGTTATGTTTATCGCAAAATTCTATCAGTCTATCTCCCCTAACATTTCTATTGCCTAATCCAAAAGAACTTGCTATTAGACCATCTTTACCTTTACCTATTACTGCATTACGAAACGAAACATGGTAGCGTCACCTATGTTAGTTTCTGTTGTTAGGTTAGACAAGGTAGTTTACGTTGTGGTGAGTAAAAGGTACACCTTCCTCCCTGAGGGCTCTTCCTGTCTCATCTCATAGGTGAGACTTACTAAAAAATTTGGGCGTATTTTTTATTTTTAGCCCCACTTACACATAACTATCATGTGTCGAACTTTGCCTAACATATATCTGGCCAAGGACGCAGCCAATTTAAGTTCCATGTACCTAATCATCATCATCATCGTCATCATAAGGTCGCCAATCCTAAGGCTGGTTGGACATTGGTTGAATTAATCTTCGAATTTCCTTATAACTAGAACATCCCACATCCTTAACTATTTGTGAACAGTAATCTAATCTAGGTCTACCTTTATTCCTCTTAATTCCTGTTTCTGCTCCTAATACGTGTCTAACTAGCTCATCATGCCTGAGAAGGTATCCTACTCTATTTCTTATTGATTTTACTAGTCTTTATAATAATTCCTCATTTCTAACCATCTCCATTTACGATATTCTCATCATTCGCCTGTAATACCACATTTTAAACACTTCTAACCTTTTCTTTTCCGCCGCGTCCACCGTTCACGTTTCGCACCCGTACAACGCCGTGCTCCAGACATACCTACACCTATACTAATCTTTTCCGAATTTCTAAATTAACGGTTCGCGAGTAGAGAAGTGACTTCTTTTTGCTAAAAAAAATATATAATTTCCTGGATACCGAAAATCAGCGACTATTATATAATAAATAGATTTTGTAAAAGAAAAATTTGAATCTCGCGGGCCGGAAAAATGTTCAAAGCGGGCCGCGGGTTGGCCACCCTTGATTAAAACGGTACCAAATGTATAAAAAAGAAGTTTCACTACCGACCAATCAAACCGGGTGTAATTTCGTTAGCGTTCGCAACGGAAATTCGATAGTTGCATCCACTTCTGTTAATTATTTCAAACAGCGCGTTTACAGCGCTGTTTGAAACACGAACTGACTTAATGTATGTAACGTCTTTTGTACGAACAAATACACAGACGCGTGTACACGAAAACGACGGTACAACAAGTACGTATGTATACATACATGGGTATGTATGTATAAGCAGGACCTCCTCCTACCCAGTCGCGGGAGGACGATTTCTGTTCGACCGAACGATGGCATCAACGGATAATTTATTAAGGGTGCGAGGGTGTAAATATTGCCCACAATAGCACCCCGTTGCGTTCCAGCCACTAAAATAAACGATAAAAAATCTCGACAAATATGCGATCAAAGATAAACGGCTTGCTCACACTCGTATGTACACGTCATGAAAAGAACCATAGCGGTTTATGAGAGAGACGGGGACTATGAGATTGTGACGACCACACCGCATAAAATGAGAAAAACGTGTCTTTTACGACTCGATCCATTCGATTATTATTCCAAATTAAATATTGTTATCGATTTTAAACACCATATTCGTCGTTAATGGCGGTGCAAGTCGATACTACTAATCGTCCACGTATCTAATACGATAAGTGATTCTAGCTTCTAGCTATTATACAATACCACGCTACATTCTGTAATTAATTGATTAATAAATATGTATATTTAATTATACATGAAAATTGGAGACGTCAAGATAAGTAGGTATAATAGTAGAATGATCGTCCATCACTTGATGAAACTTTTTTAATAAATTAACATGGTTTAAGTTTCACTACAGTCATTTATGTATGGTTAAAACAACGTTTCCTTTTTAGATTTTAATTTTTATTGTTAGTTGTTAACAATACCTTATATTAAGAAATTCAGAGCCACTAGTACGTCTACGATTATTTCCTGTATTTGATACTAGGTTTTATTGGCGTTGATGCAGATTATGGACGACCATGTAAAACTAATTTTTCTGTCCCTCAGAAGAAGTAATTTTTTTCTAGGTAAAAAGAACTCTATGTCCTTCTCTATACTTCTTACAATGCATGTATAATATCACATGATAGGTTAGGTTAGGTTAGGTTATAGGTTATAGGTTTTACCCGCCGCTTTGCACGTCTTGATGTCCTAAACACGAGTCAAGAATCATTGACGACCACATAAAACTAATTCTTACAACTCTCGGAAATACTGTTTCTTTTCTGTTTAAAAAATACCCTATGTCCTTTTCTGTACCTCTAACAATGTTCGTACGAAATCGCATGCTAGGTTTTACCCGCGGCATTACATGCGTTAATGTACTAAACACGAGTTAAGGACCATTGACGACCATATAAAACTAATTCTTCTTATATTCCTCGAAAATACTGTTTTTTTTTCTGATTAAAAGGTACGCCATGTCCTTTCCTGTACTTCTAACAATGTATGTACAAAATTTCATGATAGATTTTACCCACGGCTTTGCACGCGTTAATGTATCAAACACGAGTCAAACACATAAAACTAATTCTTATATCCCTAGGAAATACTGCTTTTTTTCTGGATAAAAGGTACGGCGTTGTACGGGTGCGAAACATGGACAGTGGGAGCGGCGGAAAAGAAAAGGTTAGAAGCGTTCGAAATGTGGTGTTATAATAGGCGGATGATGAGGATATCGTGGGTAGAAAAGGTTAGAAATGAAGAGGTATTGGAAAGAATAGGAGAACAGAGGACTCTATGGAAGTCAATAAAAAATAGGCGNGTTTGTTTAGTTGGTTGTGGTTTTCTGATAGTTCTAACATGCAATTCAGTTGTTTCTTGTTTCTTTGGGTTTTTAGTCAGTGGTATCAACATTACATACCGATGATGGCCAAGCCAAAAGGCCGACGATGGTCTTTATCTTCGTGCCCCCTATTAATCATAATCAATTCGCGACGCGGCTACTCATTACAGGCTGTTATAGATTGCTGATAGTCCTTCTACCCGGCCGCTCAACGTTCCTCGTTTCTTTCTTTCGTTCAGTACATCATCACACGCCATCACCTTTAACAGCTTCGCTGGTGCTTAGTTCTTTCTCGCCATCGATCGATTTCATGCTGAAGGAATTCCATTACCTTTCATTAGCTGGCTCCTTAGCAGAATGCACGTTCTCACATGGTACAGTTGCTTATTATGACCATCTATCGGTTGCCTCTTTATCTCAATTTGCTAACTGTATTAGAAACAATTAAGGCGGATCGAAATCCGATTTGTCACGAATTTTTAAGTCTCAAGCTCTATCTGTTGGAAATGACAAAAATGGTAACCTCTCACTATTCGCATATTCACTATTCACGATTTAACTATTTTCGATTCGAACTTATGAAACTGTACATATTCAATGTGAGAATATTGTACCTGTAATGTTAGTTAAAGTCTGAAATTTAACACACTGCTGAAAAATTCTTGAAGTCAAATGTATCAGACAGAGTCGATTAAGAAAATTTTACTGTTATTACCTATACAATATATACAAAAAAAATTCTTTATTGAAAATAAAAAATATCTTAATGCAGATCAAGAGCAATGTTGATCAATCTATGTAGGTAATACTACATTTTTTTTCACATATTTATTGGATTTAAATCAAAAATTCGTGTCAGTATAAGAACAGTTAGTCATCAACAGAAAATTCAAAATACTTTGGGGTTACTAAAATATTCAAGAATTAAGCTAATGGATTTTATTGAACTCAAAACAAGAATCTGAAAGAATTTTCCCAAAAAAGACATGGCAAATTCAGAAATGAATAACCCTTGATCGCCTGTGCTCTGCTCTCTATCACGAAATCTATAACTATATAATTGTCATATTAACTAGTTTAATTGTCTAACAGGAAAGTTAACATAACTTTTTACTGTAAATAGATATTGAAAGATTAATTCAAAACACTTCAGACTAAATATTGTTAAATTATGCTCGACATAGAAGAGCGCTTGAAAGTCTTCAGGGATGAAGATTACTTTGTAATTTGAAATATCACAAGTAAAATCCTTTTTTGCTACTAATCAATGAGAGTTAATAATACAATATTATTACGTAGAATAATAATATTAGTTTAGTTAAAGGATGTGCACTATTATAATTTTAATGAATAATTCATAGTTAAGTATGTTAAAATAATAGTCATCATCATTATCATCATCATAAGGTGGTCAGTCCTAAGACTGGTTGGACACGTACCTTCACTCTTTCCTATTCTGAGCTAAACTTCGCATTTCCCTAAAACTAGAACAACCCACATCCTTAACTATATGCGAACAGTAATCTAATCTAGGTCTACCTCTACACCTCATAACTCTCGTTTCTGCCTCTCTCATTAGACCTTCATGCCTGAGAAGATGTCCTACCAACCTACTTCGCCTATTTCTTATTGACTTCCATAGAGTCCTGTCTTCCCCTATTCTTTCTAATACCTCTTCATTTATAACCTTCTCTATCCACGGTGTCCTCATCATTCGCCCATAACACCACATTTCGAACGCTTCTAACCTTTTCTTATCCGCCGCGCCCAATGTCCACGTTTCGCACCCGTACACCGCCATATTCGGACATAATCTTTTTGGAATTTCCAAATTAACCGTTCGCGAGCAGAAAAGTGACTTCTGTTTGTTGAAGCTACTTGACCCTGCGCTATCCTCTGTTTTATATGTCTACCAGCAGCTCCTTCCATTCTGAGTTATCTGACTTCCTAATAGATACCGAAAATCAGCCACTTCTCCTAATTTTTTCTCATTTTTTTAAATAGTAATATCCAAAAAAATTGTTTCATTTTATATCAATACGTACATTTATCAGTTCAGATTGGTAAATCCCCTAAAATTTTAAAATATTCTTGCACTATGTAAAACGAACAGAACATTCAGTAGATACAATTTGCGTTATTACTTTGTGGAACCAAAGCAAATCTTTCATACACTTGGCCATATTTATTGCAAAGATAACGCGCACTGTCGTGTTCAGAAATCATTACATAAATGGCGGAACAGCTTCGAAAATGGAAACTTAAATTGCTTATCGCGAATGGAAAACACTAATGTAATAAGAACGCCGTAAGGACAGAAGATTAAAGATGGCTATCGCCGCCGAAACTTATAACTCAAACTTTAATAAGAAAACGGAACGTTCTTCTTATTAATAGTCTTGAAAGAATTGAACATTAAGTGCCAGTCAACATGAAAAAGTCACATTTATATCGCGGTTGGTTAGATTAAATTTTTCCCATTAGGCAAAGTATTATTGCGATTAAAATCGGCCATAAATTTGTACGATTCGCTTTTAACAAAACGATAGACAGTTATCGAATGCTTCTTATTATGAACTGCTTACTTGTAACAGGAAATCCATCAAAAAATTGCTACTTGGTACCTGTCTCAAAAACTATTCGTTACACCACTTCATTAAAAACTTGTCCTGCTATATATCCATTCAACCCTAAAACTGAAAATGAATTTTCTTTTATTCCTTAGTTAGTCGTTATTAATTACTTCTCAATCCATTTTTGTTATCATAAAATCGGTATCACAAATCCTATGCGGTTCCTGAGAAAATTGAGATTTAAAGACATATCTTTTTAAGAAGGTACCTACATAGGTAATTTAGTTAGGGATGTGGGATGGCTCACTTTTGGATTAATGCGGCTCAAGATAGGACGGAACGGAGATAATTGTCCAGCCACTTACCAGACTGAAATTTACTTAGTATACTCAGGTTGCAAAAACCCTATACAATAATGTAGTCTCAGTAGACTGACATATATGTGAATATTATGATCATAAGGTCATCAGTTTTAAGACTGGTTGGACACGCACCTCCATTCCTTCCTATCCTGAGATAATCATTGCATTTCCCTAAAACTAGAACATCCCACATCCTTAACTATTTGCGAACAGTAATCTAATCTAGGTCTACCTCTACCGCTCCTGACTCTCGTTTCTGCCTCTAATATGTCTCTGACTGGACCTTCATACCTGAGAAGGTGTCCTACCAATCTATCTCGCCTATTTCATACTGACTTCCATAGAGTCCTTTGTTCTCCTGTTCCTATTCTTTCTTTCTAATATGTGAATATTATAAAATTCCAAAAATATTACATACATATGTCGGTGTCGGTCGGTTAAAAATTGTACCTTCCCATCCCTGCAATAAGATGCTCATGACTTAGAAAGTGTCATTGTTAAGGGCGACGAATATTACTTTTGCCAGGAGCGGCCAAATTGTTAGATCGGGACTTGATAACAAACAAATTCGGCAGTCCCACCATCTGCCTTATAAATAATGGGGGTTCGATTAGGCACTAAAGATAGAGATTCTTCTTAAAGAAGCCTCTGGTTATCTACTACACTGAAAAAAATTTTGTACGTAATAATAATTAACGCCGTTCATCAAATGAAATAAATTGAAACTACGAAAAAATTCATTCATTGTATGAACATATTCATTACTTTTTTGAATAGGTAATGCTACAGTTCATTAATATGATGAACAACCTCGCATCAAAAGCTTTCTTGAGAAATTCCTTCCCACTGGTAAAATTGATGAAACTTTTCATTAAGTGACGACTCTTTTTTAACCCTAATCTTTGCTTACGTCATATGGAACAATATGATTTCTAATGATGGGTTCATTACATTTATGAACTTTTACATACACCTATGAACACTGAACTGAGGAATGAAATTTTGCATAAAATACATGAATACTTTCATCGATTTATGCAAAAATTCATCAATACAATGTACCAATTCATCTATTTTACTGGATAAACCGCTAAAAAAATTAACATCAAATCAGTATACGACCACCCGCGAAAGCGCAAAGAGTGTTGTAGCTATGTGTCCTGTTTGTGTGCTGTGAATTAAACAATGAACCGGAATGATACGGTAAGTTTTATTTTTTTAACAATTAAATTGTATTGGTTATCTGCACTTTTACCACGAGAAAGTACCGCCTACATTTTTTGGCTTTAAAAAATCTGTAAGAATTAAAGTCTCTAGAAGTTCTGGTAGCGCACTTTATTGTCTCACGTCTTCTTTATTTTTTCAATGTGAGGATTTATATTCAGTCTATAAGTCTTTACTATTTTTCTATTAATAAGAAAAATCTTCTATTTGGAATCGGTAACACTCAATCAGTAATAAAATAAGAGTTGCAATTCTTAAGATTTAGTAAATAACAGTACAGACACACAGTGCAAAAGTGATGTTTTATAAGTAACATCTTTTCAGGAACATTCCGTTTCCACTACAGGAAACAATATTATCCATAACCATGAGATGTTTCATTTGTGGAGAAACAATTTACGGTGAGAAACAGTAACAAAATTTCTATATCCTTCTACTTCATCTATAGAGAAATAACAGACGTTTTTTACTTAAAAATTTCAAATCGAAATTTTGCTGTCTGTGAACGGGTGACGTGGTTGCTGTTAGATAGAAATGCTATCCCTACCTAGCTAGGAACTAACAATTTTGGTATTACTAATTCTACATGCAATTACCTATTCAAAATCTATAAAAGGGTCTTTTTAAATTCTGTATTTTTTTGATATCACATTGATTTGATTTGGGAAATGTTTATTTTATTTTTACAGATTCCACAGTTGTAAAACTTTTTTTGAGCCTTCATGGCTACCTTTCCCTACGGGCAAAATTGTCAGGAAGGTCAACAACGGAAGAAAATCTGTGACTAAATACGCTATAAAGGATTCTCAGGAATCATTTCTCTTTATCGGAAGGAGTGTGCAGCATATTGAAGAACCACTTGGAGTTCCTCAAAGCCCGATCAGAAAACATCCAGCCGTTTATCATGGCAATAGCCAGCGAAGATTTCCGGACCTTTGAAAGCTTCTATGTCTATGTAGACGGAGTAAAACTAAACTTTTAAAATTTTTTACGTAGTGTAAATATATGCTTCAAAATATTCCATTTGATCAATTTAGAATAACCCCAAACATGTACTCAATTTTGGTTGTTCATCGAAGACTATTTTTATAAGATGAATTCCACTTCTAGCAAAAATAAGTCCACTAAGCATTACTTGTTAATGGAGGAATTGAACCGGTTGTAAAACAAATTAAAATTTATTATTTGTTGTTATTTAAAACATAATGTAAATTCTTTTCTGTATTTTTTTTTGTTACTTTTGTTAGTTCTTAAAATATATGTTTTGTAAATTACAAGATTATTTTATTTCCCCACGACTATTTAATTATTTTAAGCTCCTTAATAGTTATGTATGTGTTTATCCATACGATGAATGTATTGTATCAATATAGTGAAAATATATAATGGATTTGATGAAAAAGTTCTTCCACACTATGAATAAGTTATATTGATATAATGAACGTATGTAATGGATATAATGAAAACATTCATCTA
>NW_020438937.1:724266-735706 GCF_000699045.2 Agrilus planipennis
CTTCTCAGGCATGAAGGTCTAGTCAGAGACATATTAGAGGCAGAAACAGGAGTTAGGAGGGGTAGAGGTAGACCTAGATTAGATTACTCTTTGCAAATAGTTAAGGATGTGGGCTGTTCTATTTTTAGGGAAATGCGAAGTTTAGCTCAGGATAGGAAAGAGTGGAGGTACGTGTCCAACAAGTCTTAAGACTGATGACCTTATGATGATGAAAAGGTACCTTATGGCCTTTTCTGTATTCCTGACAATATATATACAAAATTTAATAATGATTAGTTGAATAACTAAGGCATCAAATGGTAGCAAACAACCAAACATTCGCATTTATAATATTAGTTAGGATTTAGTCGAACCGCCATAATGCAGATAGTAGGATTACCCGTTTATTTGTAAAACCCTAGATATAGGTTTGTCTCATAGGATCCTTATACATCACTTCGGTATTGATGATTTCTTTTGTGAGGGTTATCACAAGCAGTCTACGAGGAAATCCGTCTAGAGACAAGCCCTTCATTTGACACATGAGACCCGCACATTGCATGAGGTATCTCCCATATAAATTCCAACAGGAATCATACACCATTGATAATGAGGACATCTATAATCACAGTAAAGCTCGAAACTTCGGGATAACATCATCTTTATACTATATTATATATTAATAATAAACATAAAAGGCAACTAGCGCTCCTTAAGGAATCAAAAGTTTCTGAATATCGACTAACTTAAAAATTGACATATACGAAAACTGTTGGCCTATTGTATTAGGTATCTGTTGTATAAATTTCTACGTAATTTTAAACTGCCTTTTTGATGAGAAAATATAGATTAATATTAATTTTTTTGTGCTATTGATTCTACAAGCTTCTCTCTCCAAGTTGTTTGCGATAGTCCGTGGAATTTTACTTTTCCTAAGTTTTGGCTTTCCTTGATGCCCTGCATCATTAATGATGACTGGAGTGTGGTTGGGTGGTAACGCCACTCGTCATTTATCAAGTCACTAAAGAAGATAATGTCAACAAGGAACTATGAAATGTTTGGAAAAACATAATTCCAGCACAAAAACCACAAAAAAGTTTAGAATCGGTTTTGTCTTGCAGATTCATTTGACCAATTAACCAAAGAGAGTATTTTTCATTAAAAACCAAATTGGAAAAAGACAAGTACCCCTGTTTACTGGCACTGTTTTTGTTTTATTACTGAAAACGACAAAAATGTTCGTACAACTACTAACTGCTTGCAGTTAGTATTTGGACACAGAATTTAAATAATTTGTAAATATATGCGATCCTATTGTTTACTACGGTAAAAAAAAGTAATAAAATGAAAAAGCATAAGTTGGATCACACGATAGAAGGAGACGAACGAGCTATTATCCAATTTTACGTGATTACCAAAACC
The DNA here is from genome assembly GCF_000699045.2 of Agrilus planipennis. Lineage (NCBI taxonomy): Eukaryota > Metazoa > Arthropoda > Insecta > Coleoptera > Buprestidae > Agrilus > Agrilus planipennis. The sequence goes on from NW_020438937.1 coordinate 725,668, forward strand.
AATAAATCGTCCATTGAAACCATCGTTTCACCTGAACTGCATCGCATCGTTTGTACGTCTTTAACAACCGGGTGGTTCTTCAATTAATAAATTGTTACTGGATTTCATAACAAAGTATAAGAAAGCACGCAAGGGGGACGCTACTCATAACTCGCTACATATCGCGGCTGCTATATGAACCCACTTTTATGTATGTATGTTCCTTTTTTATCGCAGGACAAGAAAAAGAGAGAGATGGAGTGAGGGATAATAAGAAAAAAAAAGACAAAATACGTATAACTGATTGTTTAACATTAAAGAATATACAGAACGAGAGGAAAATCATATACTCGTAAACACAAAGTTCAAAAAACGCTAAAGCACTAAAGATGTTTTTTGAAGTGACTGTAGAAAGAAAATTTACTAGGGTATAAACCGAAATGTGTAACGTTACGCGTCACGTCACGCGGCACGTGTGACCACTGGTGGATATGTCCAAAAGGAGTCACTTTAACAAGCTTCAGATGGTAACATGTTATTACCAACCGATAATTTTAAAATTGCCAATTAGTGTTATCTTTGCACATCATCACATCATAAAATCGTCTGTCCTAACACTAGTTGGACACGCACCTCCACTCGAATCTTCGCATTTCCCGAAAACATTCCAGCTCTAGTATGTTTACTGAACGAATACAAACTTGGTACCAAAGCTGCAGTGGCAGCGTGAAAAATGTCTACTGCATTCCGAGACGATGCCGGAAGTGATCCAACAGCACACGAATGTTCAAGAAATTTTCTTCTGTTCGGGAGATCTCAGCTTTTGAGCAATGAAGCACACTCTCGAAGACCGAAGATCATTAGAGAATATTCAACAAGTTATTGTGGAAGCAATTTCCAGGACAAAGCTTGCAGAAAGGTTTAATGTGAGTAAATTGTAGTTCTACATCAAGCAATGTATTCGTTTACATCTTCATCAGCTAGGAAAGACGTAGATGTTACGTAAACGGGTCCTACATGAACTATTTCTTGATCGGTTGCTAACCTGTTACGAAAAGTGGGTATTGCTCTCAAATTTTGAGCGTTTGTATTATTAGTTGTTACCTAGTGATTCAATTCCACACCCAAGATTCCAGCAAGATTTTATTGTGTGTTTGGTGGACAGCAACCAGAATTGTTCATTATAAGTTTTTTAAAAAACGGGTCAAACCATCATTGCTAACTTATCTTGTTTCAAGGAGTACAAGCAGCGCTCATCCAATAACAGCCTTGATCAAACAAAAGAAATCGGTATTCCTACAGGATATCTCCTATCATATTCTCCTGACATTTTACCTGGTAATTACCACAGCTTTTTGGTATCTTAACAATCACTTGAGGTATAGGCAGTCAAAAATTAGATATGGTGTAATAATTGGAGTACGCCAGTTTTTTTATTCAAAATCGTTAGAGTTCTACAATACTGGCATACAAATAGGTGTCACGTTAGCAAAAGGTTGTTGAATGTGACGACAATTACATACTTCGATGAATAAAAAAAAATTGGACAAGGATCCCAAGCATAATTCTACTACCTACTTCCAATACTACGAGTACAGTCCATTTCAATTTGTTAGAATTGTGACCTTGAAAAATCTGCGCGAAGATAGAAAGAATACACACTAAGCGCGAGTAAGACAGAAATCGTTGGAACAAGCTTGAACGAGCAGAGCTCTCGATGGGCTGTCTTAGAAGATCGGCTAGAACTGTACAGTACTAGACGAAAATGTTTAGCAATTTCTTAAAACAAAAAAGTATATAAATTAACAATAGAAAACAAAGCAAAAGTTTTATAGGCGTGTAGAACGTTAAGTTAATTCACTTGTTATTATTTTTGGCTAAATATGCTTTTAAATAAAGCATATTCTTAAATTTTAACGAGGCAGTTTNTAGTCAGGTAATCTGTTTGTATAGGCTTTCAGGATCACAACAGATGTTTGTATCACAGGAAATTAGGTTTTTCTAATAGCAAACTTTCCTGTCATTAAAATGAAATTACAATTGCTTTCTTCTACTTGAACACAGCAGGACATACGATTCAATACTCCCAAATTTACATTTTATTCTGGTTCTATTGTCCTGCCTTATCTTTACCTATTTATGTCTTCTTGCAATAGATTCTTGTAAATTTGTAATCGCTTATGTACAGATACATATGTACAATACATACTGTTGTTCCACCACTCACCCTTTCCACCCTCCTTATCCCCACACAACCACTCATCTTAAATTATATATTTGTTTGTAAATATGAGAGACGAGAGTCTTGATCCAGCCTTCAACTAATAAATTGGTAATTAGACATTTGTATTTTTTATTTTGCACTTTTCATCATCATCATAATAATTTTTATTGTACTTTGTGTGTAACTCGAACTTGATTCGAAAATTAAATTCTCCCGAACTTTTGAGAATTAAAACAAAAGCATATTCTTAAATTTTAACGAGGCAGTTTAAATAATTTTGCATATGGTACAGTACACTTTTGTCTAGTTCTCGCTCGATCATCGGTGGAGAAATGAGTTCCGCAGACAAATACGACTGAATTTTGAATTATGCTACGGTGCATCCTAATAAAGGGAAGGGGCATATCTCTAACTTCTAGAAACGAACAGTACCTAAGGTGTTATTGGGCATGGCCATTGTCGTGGTTTTAATACCTTCTGTCTAAACTAAAAGCAGTTTTCAAATTCAATATTCCTTTTATTTAAATACAAGGAAAGATGTTTTTGCCCCCCTTGGCTTCCACTCCATGTGTTCGCCACTGAATGAGAGAGTCTCGAAGTCAGGTTAAAATTAACAATCCCCATTAAGTTTCTCTTATTAATTAGCCTTCTAATAAAATCCCGTTTTGACCGATCGTACTCATAAAACACCTTCCATGCACTGGTACAAGCCGTTTCCCTTAAATAAATTTCATCTACTGGCTCGGTGTTGCCTAAGGGATGACGGTCGTTCGGCGTATGGATGAGCAGCTAAATTATTAGTTTCGGCAGGTGATCGTATAAATCCACGACCAACTATGATAAATTAATGCTAGTTGTAGCAGCGGTGGTAGATATGACGGTCGAACGGCAGTGGCGTCGTGCCGTGGCTAGGCATCGAGGTCCGGAGACCGACCGGTGTGCGATAACGACAAGTCGTAGATTATTAACCGGCAACGTGTTATAATTGGTTGTCACTACACGCCTGGCTCTTTGTTTATAGCTATTCATTTGCATATACCTCACACAAAACCGTTCACGTGTTTACCGTGTTCGTGTTGGGTCCGATAATAATTTAGACAAATCTGCCCCATCTCGAGACACCAGGTGTAATTAGTGGCAAGTGGGCACGACCCGATACAATTGAACGAAGAGAACACATGTAATAAGAGGCAATGACGATCAGCATTAAGCTCATGGTTTAGTCATAACAAGATGCAAATTCCTTTTTAGATTGTTTTTTTTTTAATGCTTTAATGCTAATAGGTACTTAACATTTTCCTAGCCGCGGCTTTCCGCGTGATGAATCATTTCCCAGCAATGTTAACAATTTCTCGTAATGATTATCTGCGTAACATTGACAGAAACTGTTTCTGATTGTTTATAATAAATACTATTTTTATAACCAATTAACAATTAGAAAAAGTAGTTTGTCATTCTTGACAATCTCCTCTTCATCAGGAGGTAGAAATATCAAAGCTGGCGTTACGGACCATATGTACGTATGTCTGTTATCTGCATACATCAAAAGCAGGTTTTCCAAAACACTGCATTTCAAAAGAAAACGTTTGTATATGTACAAATATCTCAATCTTTCTGCAGTCACTTCATACAATACACAGTTCGATGAAGCTAATAATGAAATATAGTAGCGTCTCAGTGCTGGATTTGGAGAGAAGACATTGGTACAATTTGGATTTTAATTATTTTAGGACCACATCCCACTTTCTATTTATGTCATTTATTTCAATACCTTTTTTTATAAGAAATTTACAACAGCTTATTTACTAGCGACCCGCCCCGGCTTCGCACGGGTGCATTGCAGATACTATAATGTGGGCAATAATAATATTGTGATTATGATTAGTCTACACTACAGGATATTTTTATATACAATATTTACACCTGTTTTTTTATGAGACAGTACAAACATGTTTTCTTTAGAGGTTACTCTAAATAAATAAGTTTGTTACATCACATTACAAATCTTTGAACTTCTCGGCTATTCTGTTCAATAATATGCATATGTTATAATATAAACCTTCCTCTTGAATCACTCTATCTATTACTGAAAATTGAATTAAAATCAGTTGCGTGGTTTAAAAGATATCAACGGGAGCGACTTTGTTTTGTCATCATCATAATGTCGTCAGTCCTAAGACTGGTTGGACACGTACTTCTACTCTTTTCTTTCCTGAGCTAAACTTCGCATTTCCCTAAAACTAGAACAGCCCACATCCTTAACTATTTGCGTACAGTAATCTAATCTAGGTCTACTTTTACCCCTCTTAACTCCTGTTTCTGCCTCTAATATGTCTCTGACTAGACCTTCATGCCTGAGAAGGTGTCCTACTAACCTATCTCGCCTATTTTTTATTGACTTCCATAAAGTCCTTTATTCTCCTATTCTTTCTAATACCTCTTCATTTCTAACCTTTTCTACCCATCTTATCCTTATCATTCGCCTATAACACCACATTTCGAAGGCTTCTAACCTTTTCTTTTCCGTTGCGCTCACTGTCCATGTTTCGCACACGTACAACGCCGCGCTCCAAACATACACCTTTAACAACCTTTTTCGCATTTCTAAGTTAACCGTTCGCGAGCACAGAAGTGACTTCTTTTTATTAAAGGCGACACGACCCTGCGCTATCCTCTGCTTTATATCCCTATTACTCCTTCCGTCCTGACTTATCTGACTTTCTAGATATCTAAAATCAGCTACTTCTTCTAATTTTTCGTCTCCTATCTTTATATTCGCTCTTTCCCTGCTTTTTCTTCCCTGGTATATCAGTATTTTAGTTTTACTTTTATTTATTTTCATACAGTACTGATCTGTCAGGACCGCTTCCATTATTTAAAGTCCTCCTTGCTAGATGCTAATACTTCCTAATATTTGTTTTGTACTATGTAAAAATTAAGTTAAAATTCTAAACTATTTCAGAAATACCACGAAACGTATTTCATGTTGTCTAATAAGTAAATTTACAGAAAAACGTGTAGTGGTAGGTGAATATCGAGCCCCTCAAAGTAACTTGTCGGTTGATGATCAAGTAATTAGTTTCGTTATAACAGAGTGGAAGGAAGAGGCAAGTCTTAAAATAATCGATATGGCTTATATATACGCTACTAGGTCTCTTATTATGGAGGAAATCGTAATGAAGGCCCAACGAACCCGGATATTGGAAAAGCATAACATAATGGTGTAATTTTACGGGTTTTGTCGAACGGAACCCTTTTATTTTACGCTCGAGGAATCATTACACCGACTTTTTAAGTTAATATGCCAATAATCGAACATTTGCCCTAGCGACGCATAATTCAAATACATAATTATATAGGTAATAGGTAGTATTGTTTTAAAAAACAATACGTATAACCTATCATTATCAATTAACATGTTTAATAATTTTACCAAAAGTTAATTACAAACCGATCTAAATTAAAAAGAAAAAAGTTACATCATAATTTGATCGAAATTAGCTTTCGAGAATTCAATTTTCTTGGTAGTAATAGTAAACCTGCAACTTTCCAAATTGGAACGGTATTCTGTGAAAAATCTAAACCCAATTCAATTCTAAGACAATATAAGGTAATTAATTAAATTATTAATGATAATACAAGAAGAACAAAAAAGTAGTTAGTCTTTCTTGGTATTGATTAAACGGTGCATTACAATTGAGTTGTTTAATCTTCTTATTCCAAAAGAGTTGATTATTTATTAGTTATTATTTCTTTTTGCAATGGTCTTGTGGTATGTCAGCAGAGAATTGAGAACTGTTTTTCGATAGCACTACTTTATTTATTATATTTACAACATTTTCTGTATAAAAATAACGAAGAACTTGATTAATAATTTAAAGATTTAATATTGAAGAATTAGCAAATTGACTGATTCAAAATCGGAATGTTTCCATTATTTGTTATTTTCAAGAGAAACATAATGATCATTTTCAAACATTTAGAAAGTCTGAACATTATTGATTACGTTAATTGTAATTTTATCTGATATTAATAATGATAACTGAGAAGTGGGATAAATAATTGTTTTCCAATTTCCTTAACAATATCTAAGAATAATTTGATAAAATGTTAAAATAATATTATGAATACGGAGTGTTACGGGAAGGTACATTACACTGTTTTTCTTCCTGCGTAGGTGTTTATTCAAGGCAGCACTTTAAAATATATTAATCCCTGTAATAAGAATTTACAGTCGCTAATAACAAAAATAATAATTTTTAAATAAACTAATAAAATATACTTAAATGAAATATTTTTTTATCGGGCTTCTGACTACTGGTAATTGCAACCGCTCCTTCACCCTTAACTGTCCTTTTCCTCATTTTGGCCGCTCTGGGCATTTACCTTACTTGCCCCCGTCCCCTTAGGTCTGGCTCTGCTCATAGCTATAATAAATTAAACGATTTCATAGTTTTTACTGGGTAGTATTCTCTTTAAAATTATTATATTCTCATGTCATAAATGATCATAGATTTAAGGAAACAATACAATATATATACATATATATATATATGAATAATTGTTAAATATGATTTCCCACCTTAAAAGAATTACACCTACCCCTAAAAGAAATAGATCTTTTTATGCAACAAAAAAGATATTACTTCATTAGATGGACACGTGTTGTAATTAAAGATTAGGTCACGTGGACGACACGTGGCCAGAAACAGGTGGGTTCACTAATAGCAAAGGGCACTATTTCCGTAAAGCAATATGAAGGGGAAGAAGATATTTAATCACAAAAAACGGCGCATTATATATCGCACATATACATACACATTTATTACGCGTAAAAGGGTAAAATAAAAATTCACATCGTAGATGTTTTGTTTATACATAATTGCATGAATGCAAAAAAAAAGTTAATATGCAAACACAATATTTACTGATACATTTTTTTTTGAAACAGAAGAGGACGTTATTATTTATGCAAAAGGTAATATTGTAAGTTAACATAATACACGTATGCCTATATACATATTTCATTAGAGCCTTCTATGAATATCATGAATTGTAATTAGTGAGTGGGTAGAAACGGAGAGTTGTTCATTATTATCCTTAGGAGGTATATATATATACGTACCTATATACCACGTTTGAAATTCAAATAATAAACACTGGATTAGCATATTAAGAAAAATTTAAAAGAGATCTGTAATATGGTTTTACATGAATTGACAATACCTAATCTTGTTTTAAGTCCTTATGACAATAACAATTGTAAATCATACAAAAATTTAGTTCGATGGGGAAAACATGACGTTAAGTGAAAGGGCTCGTAGCAGGGCTGCTAGGTTATCAATACTATTTCGTATTTTTCAAATCAAAATTGTTATATTGTAATGTTCGTGGGTTTAACAAAATTAACTTCTAATACTGATAACGACAAAAACTATTTATTTACAGTAATTATTGAAGAACTTAAAAACACTATTAAATTATTACCAAACTTAGGTTATTAATTATTCTATTTATTTACACTACTGTTGATATATCACTATTCACTGCGCTATTTATTTCTGGATTCACTTCTGAAACGGTCAATTTATTTCTCCTCCTCTCGGCGATCGTCTCTTCCATTAAATACTCTTTTGTTTACTTTCTGGAACCTTCTGGAAACATTCGGATAGTTTGTTTTTTCTTTGAACTGTTTAACTGCTTTCCCAGAACGCAGGTACGACACACACATTTACAAATATGGCGCACATGAAGAAAGACGCCTGCGGCTAGTCGGCGAATCGATAAGACGTTCACGCACACGTGTGCCCGATCGTACACAAACACACTCGTGCTCGCTACAATATTATACTAATTGATTTCCATACTTGGACGGGTACAAGTAGTATCATTATCAAGGTTTACGTAAGCATGGGAGGGGGGGAGTAAATTGCTTTGCTTACTTTTGCTGACGAGGGGAAGGGGGGTTAATAATTACATAAAATCTGCTTACGTAATACTTGAATGGCACCAATTCTGATTTCAAGTGTTTTGTTTAGTTTAACTCCACAAAAATATACCGAAAAAATAAATTAAAATCGTATAATATTAAAGTACCTACCTACAACAAACGCTCAGCAAAGTGATAAATATTTCTCACGCTTGACAAAACACAAAAAGGAATTTGATCAGTATGTCAGCACGTAACGAAACGATAAGAAATAGGAAAGCGGTCGAGGTCTGTACATACTGAAAAAGCGCTGAAAGTATGAAAAATGGCAGCCGACTGTTCTCAATGTAATGGCTTTAACACCTTCGTGCCCGATTCATTTATGTAAATGGGTGTTAGTGAGATAACTAATTCGGCTACCAAGTGATTCTCGACTGTCGATAAACGGCCCCGTTACTATTAATCACGGGAGAAGTTCATTTAACACCCAAGATCACATCTAGACATTTTAACAATCGAAAACTAAACGTGTGATTAACGTAACAAGGTTCGTTGTTTAAATGCGTAAAACAGTGGCGGCGAACATTTTAAATAACTTTACAGAATTAGATAAATTTTTATAGTACAAAAAGCTTACCACGCATTTAATGTTAGATATTAAAAACGATACTTTCGGGATATTAAAAAAGTATAAAACTATAAGACATCGTTCTTTGTTAAGAGGGGGAGGGGGACGAAACAATTGGAATCATATACAAAAATATTTGTAATCAACCATTAAAGAATCTTCATCAAATTTTGTACAGTTGACAATAATGCATTTAGATAGAAACGAGTATGAAGTAGGCGACTGAAGAGGACCTTAATTGGTCCTAAAACGGCCTGAGGTAGAGGGGTATTAGTCGGTAGGTCCGAGGACTTCTTCCTCGGGAATCCGACACTACCCAGTCGTACGGACGGCTGGGTGTCTTCTGAAGATTTCCCCTCTTCCACGAAAACATAAAAAAAAAAATATGAAGTAGAGTAAAAGCTCTTTATTCGTGGGATATACGTTCCATAAACATGCCGCGAATACAGAAACCGTGGATATGGAATGGTAATTAATATAGAATCATAGGGGATACGTTCTAAGGTTCTGAAATGAAATAAATATGTATCAAAAAAAATCAACGTATTGATAAATTCGCAATTAAAATTAATCGTTATAGTCAGCTTTAGGCAAGAGTTTAAAAAACTTTTCTTGTTTTGAATTTTCAAATTAGTCCACTCGGTTAAATCTTTTATAAAAGCTGCCTAGGCACGTACTAATAGTACATAGTCAAAACATGCTTATCGGTTCTAGATATCATGAGTTTAACGTTTGGAACAGAGGTTTGAAATTTTGTAGTAAGATAGATAAAGCTTTGTTCTAAAGCTTGTCGAAGCAATTTTTTAATTTCTTAATTTCTATTGAAAATACGTGTCCTACAAGAAGCATCAACATTAAGTACTTGTAAAAGCTATTAATGTCCGTATTATTGAAAACTAAAAACGTGTCGAGTTAGTGTGAACCTTTGTCTGTTGCCATACAAAAAATCAGATATTTATCTCGCAACGTTAAATCACAATGTTTAGAATAGAAACCCATATTTTCGGAAAAATTCACAGTAGGCAGGAGCGGTCTATTGTGGTCAATCCCCTTATTAAATGACACCGAAACATTTTCTGTTTACCGATTGCATCCACGAATAATGAAATTTTTAGCCGCGTATACAGGAACTGGGTTGCAATTTTTTCACCTTCGAATAATGAAAATGTGAATAAAGAAACCGTGAATAAGGAACTTTTACTGTACCGTAAAGTAAAGTAAAAGAGCGACAGTCAATGCTTTCAACAGGTAGAAGTGAACATGCCATTGTGAAATACGA
>NW_020438937.1:739718-757546 GCF_000699045.2 Agrilus planipennis
ATCAATTTATTGATAAATTCGCAATTAAAAGTAATCGTTATAATCACCTTTAGACAAGGGTTTAGAAAATTTGGTGATTTTTTCCTGTTTTAAATTTTGAATTAGTCCACTCGGTTACTTCTTTTATAAAAGTCACCTCGGCAGGAGCCAACAGTACTTAAAAGATGCCGATACGTTGAAAAATAACACCGAATCCTTTTCTGTTTACTCGGTTACATCTTTTAAAAAACTTCAATTCAGTAGTACATGCGCCGTAGAGTAAAAACATGCTAATCGGTTCTAAATATCATGAGTTTAATGTTTGGAACAGAGGTTTGAAATTTTGTAGTAAGATAGATAAAGCTTCGTTCTAAAGCCTGTCGAAGGCATTTTTTAATTTTTTAATTTCTATTGAAAATACGTGTCCTACAAAAAGCATCAACTTTAAGCACTTGTAAAAACTATTAATGACCATATTATTGAAAACTAAAAACGTGCCGAGATAGTGTGAACCTTTGTTTGTTACCATACAAAAAATTAATTATTTATCTCGCAACGTTAAATCACAATGTTTAGAATAGAAACCTATAGTTTCGGAAAAATTTACAGTAGGCGCGAGCGGTATATTGCGGTCAATCCCTTAATAAATGACACCGAATCTTTTTCTGTTTACCGACTGCATCGGCGAAAAATGAAATTTTTAGCCGCGAATACAAGAACTGGGTTGCAATTTTTTCACCCGCGAATAATGAAAACGCGATGATGATTCTGATGTTTTCTGTAATTGTTGGTAATTATTTGCAATAGGCTGGTGAGGTGGTATAGGTCTGTCCAAAAAGTATCGCGAATTTTATGTTTTTTTAAAAATTATTTATTCATGAATATCTATTTTGTCTCCTTCAAGATATTATACACTTGTGCCAACGTTTTTTCCAATCTTCGAAGCACTTCAAAAAATAATTTTTTGTGATCTTGTTCAACTCCTTCGATGCCGTCTTTATCTCCTCAGTCTTTATCTCCTCAATCGTACAGTAGCGTCGCTTTTTTATGGGTCTCTTCAGTTTCGGGAACAAGAAAAAGTCACACGCAGATACTTTTTAACAGACTTCGTAGATAAACTTCTTTGGGTGGCAAAAGCATAGAAAAGTAATGAATTAACTTGAACACTAATGATGAAATTCGAGAGTGACTGACCACGGGGTCTATAGGGTGTGGGTGCTTCCCATTGACCCACAATCTACAGATATGAAATTTGTCTCGAATGGAGATCTCATAATACAAGTAAAAGAAGATTAATAATTTTTAACTGTTAAAAGTATATATACTTGAAGCACGGTTCCGTATACAGCTGCGAAAAACAAAGAAAAAGTCAGATCAATTTGAGATATGGTATTGCAGGTTGTAGGAGGATAACGAAACCGTAGATAGATGAGGTTAAAAATGAGGAAACACCTTGTGATGAGTAGAATAACAAAGGGCGCTATGGATGTCAATGAGGAAACGAAGAGATAGAATGGTAGCTCATCACCTAATCGTGAGACATGAAGGGATAGTTGGAGACATGTTAAAAACAGAAACAATAATACAGGAAAGACGAAGAACAACATATATGTAGATAGGATTATTATTCACAAATAGATAAGGATGTGGAATGATCCAGTTTTCGGTCAGTAACTCACCATAAGGAGAAGCAGAGGTGTAGTCATCTCAATGTAATGATCTTAAGATAATGATGATCTAGAATCATTGCTAAATTTAATTACATTGACGGTAATATCCAATGTGTTGTTGAGTACCCTTTCTTTAACAAATATTTTTAGTATACTTCTATACTTAATAAACTTTACGATAATATAACGATATTGAACTTCAAGCGATAAGTTTTCTTCCGAATGCTTTAACAACGAACACCTCTAGACTATTACGAACAAAACTGAAATACACAATGTCACCTGATTCTCAGTCATGAACAGTCTCTTCTAAAAAAATTCGATGTTGAGAGTTTTTCGGGATCATGGGCCGATTAACTTGTTAAAGGAGTTAATCCAAATAGACCACGGCCCATCAGCCCGAAAAACTCTCAACATAGAATTAACGCCGGCCCTGAAAGCCTACACTCAAACATACGTATAAAAGTTTGATATGGAATGTACCTACTGCTTGCTAATGATTAGACGTCGTCATCATATCATAGTTTATCATTTAAATTCCAAAAAGAATAATGTTTTCTTAATTATCTGGCCCTCTGAAATACGGGCGCAGTCCAACAACTAGGATCGAACAACTTCCTGATGGCTATAATAATGTAATAGCTAAGGGAAAAGGCATACAATTTACACATTTCTTTGTCGAAATCTGCTTCTCTGAAAACTTTCCTTAACTATCCAGATTTTCAAAATATTTTCAGCAAAGCGTGATACTACTCAAAAGCTTTAAATTACATTTATTGGAATTATTTTATTAATTATTTATACGAAAAGGTGACTGATATCTGTACGAATTTCCCTATACAACGTTCTACTTTTCAAAAGTTGAACCCTCCTTTCGACTATTACATGTAATAGAATATTTCAATTTTACCAAAACGGATAATTTCCTCATCAGAAACTGTAACAACAGTATAACAATTTGCAAACTTCTGAGTCAATTTAAATATAAAAAATCACAGTCTAACAAAGAAACCTGGTATTAAGGGTATCATAATAACAGCTCAAACTTGGTAGTTTTTGAAAAACAGCTTGCTTTATTAACCACATCCGATCTTCGTTACGCGTATACGTTTACGTGTAGGTAGTAGAAAAACGAGGTAGGGTTTGACTATGTAATAGGTAGTTTTTAGGTTTTTACGAGAACCGTATGTGTTCAAGGCGACCATCGTAAACTTTTGACACCCATTGGTGTGATTTATAAGCAACTAAAATCGTTTCTTAGCTTTTTACATACTCCCGAATTAGTATTATTGCTAAAGGAAGCTCGTTTTTCGTATAGATGTGTTGCCGCCAAAAGAGCACGATTAAAAAAAGTGCCAATCATAAAATCTTTGTACAAGAAATAGTGGAAACAACTGATTAGTTATATATTATCTGTAATAATTTCAATTGCATGTCCAAAATATTCACTCTCAATATAAATTAGCAGAAGCGAGTTACAGGAAAAAATGAAGGTACTTCGGAGATGTTGAAACTTATCAATAATTAAAAACAAAAAGTTCTTAGTGGTCAGTATTCAGTCGAAAATATCCGGTACGACACCCGAATTCTGTCTCATTGGATTTCAACAACACGCTCAGGACAGTTCTGACCAGAGATGTGATTTATTTGAAATTCTTGCATTTAAAATGCAAATACAAAACAAAAAATACTTATTTTTATCTTGCATTTAAATACGTTTTTGAGAAAAGCATTTTGTATTTTATTTAAAATACATTCCAACCGTACTTTCTATTTGTAAAATGCAAAATACATTTTTGCCGTTAAAAGTTTTGTTGATATCACTGATCAAACATTATATAAAATGATGAATGAAAGTTGCTCGCATTGGCAATTGAAGGTATTAGAAGCTTAAAAAGGAAATGAAGAGATACTCCATGAATGCCTTTTAATTCTTTAACGGAAGAGAGCCTAAAAGACTCTAAACTCCTTGGAAATGGATAATCTAAAATATTGGATCGATATTGTTTTCCGGATTCAATTTCATGGTCCATAGAATTTTGAACCTGCTAAATCACCACTTGTCGTACCTTTAGCAAGAAACTATGAAATCGTATAAATTACAACAAAAATGGCGACTTTCTCGATAACTGCATTAAACCATAGGAAATTTGTCATGGTGTTCGTACAGGTAACGTGTGAGTAACCTACATAAAACCCTTCTTAGATATCCCATATCCTATCATTAGCATCACCCGTATCATAAGATCGTCAGTCCTAAGACTGGTTAGACATGTACCTCCACCCAAAGTAATATTTGTATTTCCCTAAAACTAGAACATCTCATCATCATCGTCATTATAAGGTCATATGTCCTAAGACTGGTTGGACACGTACCTCCACTCTTTCCTATCCTGAGCTAAACTTCGCATTTCCCAAAAACTAGAACAACCCACATCCTTAGCTATTTGCGAACAGTAATCTAATCTAGGTCTACCTCTACCCCTCCTAACTCCTGTTTCTGCCTCTAATATGTCTCTGACTAGCCCTTCATGCCTGAGAAGGTGTCCTACCAACCTATCTCGCCTGTTTTTTATTGTCTTCCATAGACTCCTCTGTTGTCCTATTCTTTCTAATACCTCTTCATTTCTAACCTTTTCTACCCACGATATCCTCATCATCCGCCTATAACACCACAAATAAACCTATATTTGAAATCCTATGTAGCATACTTGGATATAACAACAGTATTCCAAACTTGTATGTTAAACAGTGGACCAAGTATAGATGAGAAAGACAGGATGCTTTGAGACCGATCCTTTCGTCCTAATTTTTACTAGGTACATTATATAAGTCTCTTTATCACTATTCACGCACGCCTATGGGGACCATAGCGCCGATGCCGAGCACGTCCCGCAACGATTTCCATTCCCATGTAACTACAGGTGTTAAAATTATCGTAATAAAATCGAAAGGGAGTGGGATCATAAATTACCGACTATCGCGTTCAAGGTACCGTGACAGCGCGGGGTCGGCAACGAGCGACGAGGGCGACGGCGATGTCGGACACCTCAAGAAAATGCGTACGAAACTCGACCCTGTCAGGGGCCACCGCACCGCATCGATTAAAAGCGCTTCGTAATTTAAGATCGACCGGTAATTTTCGCACTGTGCAAAAGCAGTCACCTCTAATTTCGATGAATGATGATAGCACTAATTCTAGTAGATATTATAACTGAAAAGAAAAATATCGGCCGCAAGGAAAATAGTTCAAAAACATCAGAGTGATCTGTAGCCCACAACAATGAATAATTCTGATACTGTAGTCAATTCTATCAACATCAATAACCTTTTTTACTTGTACTTTCCTGTAATCCCTATTAACATTTCAGCTTTGCGTACTAACCGCATGTCATCCGTAGTTAGCGTCTTTTTCTAATTAAATTTTTAATAATGGGTTTTCTTCGGTGATTTGGGACTACATTCTATTTCTTAGTATTTCTTATTTTCAGAACTTTCCAATCTTATTACTACCCTATTGGTACCTTACTTTCATCCACCAACTATTAGCTCCTTCTTTACAATTTTTCTGAAAACTTCTTTTTCGTAACTTAGTCAGTTCTTATCTCGTCTTCCTAACTTATGGTACTGCTTACTATATTTCATCAGTCTTATCACCGATCATGTTTCCTTGTTAAGTTTGTAAATATATTGGTGTGTCGTTGTCTTGTTATTTAGTGTTTATTTTTTCGTTGTTAAGTCCTCCAAAAACTCTAACAAACTATAAAATGGCCAACATGCCAAAAAACCATTAAAATTTTGAGACTAAAATTAGAGATGGACCGGGTACCCGTTTTGGATCCGACACTTTTTTTAGGATCCAGCCGGATACCAGACGAGTAATTCTACCAGAGAGAAGAAAGAAAAACAAACACTAGCAATAATCATTTTTATATGTATAACAAAATACCGACCTAATAAAAATAGGCAGTTAATATTGTATCGAGATATTTTTCCTAATTTGTATTACGTATTTATTGGTTACTTTACTAAATTATTTGTTATTTGGATACAGTTCTTGTGTTTCCTTTTTCTTCTGAACAATTTCTGTCGCTTGTTGGTATATCATAGGATAATGTTGTCACCCTGCAGACTTCTAGTCTTTATAAACATTATAGACTCATTTAAACGATTTCAACTCAACTGGCTAATGGATTCAAACCAGGTACTCGGCCCATTTTTACTAATAACTATTGTATTATCAAAGTGAGATAGTTTTCCTCTTTATAAATCTCGCAGGAGATACTACAGAGCCTATCAACAGAATCCTTTAAACTGCTTCATCTGCTAAAGGATTTCGAAGCTTTCAAAATGTTAACTTATTTAAAAAAACAACTTTTTGTTTAAGTTTTCTAGTTTTTCTTTACTCATTCGGCCTTCATCCATAAAAGTTGAGGAAACTCTGGTAATTTGATAATTATCGTAGAAGTCAAAGGACTAATCCTGACAAGTGACGATGTGCTCGGCTAATGTGGAACAACTGTTTACGAATATGGATCGCTGATCCCATTTACCTAACTAACGATCATTAAACAGTTCTTCCGCACGACGGGGGGAGGGTACATGCGTACGGTCGATCCCTCGTCCCCTATCTCACGACAAAAAAAGAGCATCCGATTCTATTGTTCCGACTTTGGTACGATAATTATTTCAATTCTTCTCGTTGCGACCTGCACAAGCACACGGAATATACGAAAAATGTTTACAATTGCTCTTCTCCCTTTCGGCCTGCGATGCGATAGAACGCGATAAGATCCATTGTCGAGGTGGTCCAGATTTATAAAAACAGCTTGTAATAAAACGGTCGAGTCCCCGTTCTTCCCTCGGTCTCTTCTGTTCATACGTCCATTCCGAACCATCCATCCATCCAGCCGTACCGAAGAAGAGAAGTAGAGAAGCAACAAACGGGCCCCGGAGAGTGAGAGAGAGATGTTCGCGCGATAACGCTCCTCTAAAACCCATATAGAAGACTATATGGTCTATTTATAGGCATTGTCAATGTGCAGAGCTGTTCATTTTAATGTGTTTGTTTTTCTGGCATGGGAGAGAGCGAGCAGGATGGACGAAGCGGAACGTACGGAATCAGACGAGAATGGAGGCAGCCTCTTAAAAGTATCGGGTTACCAACGGCAGACAGCTGTTTTTAGGAGCTCGGGAAGTTATTTTCGAGCACTATGAACACTGACAGCGGACGATAGAGTGAATGAGAGAGAGCAAGGAGAAGAACGAGACAAAAGCTCTTCGACCCGAACGCACATGTACCTACATACGTATACATTCATGACCAGAAAAAGAGAATAATTTCGAAATGGTTTGTTAAAGACCAAAGAATAATGCATTGCACAATAATTTGTTTTTATAATTACTAATTCTATTTTATTAATGAACTTTCAAACATGATGTCTTTGAAACTAAAAATCTAATATTTACTATGCTCATGGTGCTCTATTCTATAAAATAAAGCATTATTAATTCTTTTCAAATTATAGCTTATTCTTCGAGATCTGGACCTATTATAAGAACGAGCATGGACAGTCACCAAATGTCTTGTTCTAAATAATTTATTATTGTTAACGAAGCACTTGTTAAAATACTAAGCAGCCAACATTATAATTTTGAAATTCGGCTTTTGGAAAAAACTTTTTTATATCAGTAATAATCATAGATCGGAATTTAGCTATTAATTAAATTAACATTTTAGTGTACTCACATCTATTTACTAATTGCTTCAAATCTTTCAGATTCCATTTAAAACCGGACTTTTTTTTACGTGCTTTTTTATAAACTTACGTATTTCAACTTGCATCCAGTTAGTGATGATCTTTGGAGGACGACCCTTGGAAACTTTTTTACTTCCTGAAAAGAAAAATAAGAAGTTAAAACAGTTTTCTAAACAGCTGCGGTGCCTGAATACTGATCACAATATTTTGCCAGTTATCATAAAATGATGTGTCTAATACGGTAATAACAGCAAAGAAAATAAAGAATGTTTCAGGCTTCATGTTTATTTCTTTCCCTGGTGTGCGCATGCAGGATTTCATAGCCTTTTAGGCCAAGAAGTTAAACTTTCTTGGATAAGTAATGTAGTAATTATGTTCATTGATAGAAAAACTGCGAAAGCTCTCGATTTGGATAAAGTAATAGATATTTTGGCATCATTAAATATCACTTTGTATTAAACTGTTATGAAATAAATACTTATATTTACCAGTACCTATTTTAAAAAAGTATTTATTCTTTCAAGCCAATCGCATTTATTAAAATTGGTTAAAAAGCGTAAAGAGCGCGCTTTCCTGAGCTTGAGACGAAGTATATTTCAGTAAATTTCTTACCATTTTGTCATATGGCAAATCTGCAAGTAACAGGTAACACTGCATCTAATGTTACTTCAGTAAGACTGAGAGTTGAACAAAATATTTCCATCATGGTCATCACTACGTACAAACACGACAGAATCTCCAGAATCATCAAGGAATCACTATCAGAGGACTTCAAACACCATCTCAAACCGAAAAACTTACGAGAACAGCGACTGTACTGGTTCCAAAATCCACAAGCCAGGAAGATCATTTCGGTCAATAGTCAGCACCATTGGGTCACCAGTATAGAATTGACCCCCTTTCGTAAGAAACACAGAGTCCTACATAAAGAACTTAGCGCGTAGAATGAATCAAGTACCTGCAAGTCGACGTCCGTGACCTCCTCGTAAGCTTCGACGTCTAGTCCTTGTTTCTCAATGTTCCCGGACAGAATAACGAGATAGCACACTTCACAGAACCCTACCTCAGTTCGACGTTTTTCCTTTTCCAACGGGAAATATTAATATGAACAAGTGGAAGGTGCAGGCATGGAATTTTTTTTGTCTTCAGTTGAAACCAAAATGCTGAGAAACTAGAAGAACTCCTACAAATTCTCAACTCACATCAAGTTTACAATGGAGCGGGAACACGAAGGAAGACTGACCTTGCTAGATGATATGGTGTCGCATGGATCAAATGGTATCTTGGGATACTAATCACTGGAAATCTATTAATGCCACGAGATATCTCGATGCTAACCCTCCTAATCATCCGGCGCAAAACCAGTCAGCGATCAACTCATTCGTGCACAGGTCCTTTGCTATTTGACAACCAACATCGTTGGACAAGGAACGTTTTGTTTCCTAACTGACGTACTTTAGTGGGTACCAGATGCGTGATGTGAATTGCAAAATATGTAAATTATCGACAACCTCGGAAATCGGCACTCAAGACCACCGAAGAAGAGCGAAAGTCCACAGCAAAACTGTCATTCGTCCAAGGAGTCACTGACAAAATATAGAATATAATAGGGTTTTTACGGGTTAGTGTTTCGACATACATGTGCATGGCAATCCACATCTTGGTCGTAGTAAGTCCTGGGTTCTGCCACAACTACCGTGATATTACTGTATGTCGATGTAGTTTGCTTCTTTGATCAATCGCAATTGTGTAAAATCGGAAATAAAGAAAAAACACCAAAATAGTCACATCAACGTCGTCGTTGTATGGTCGTAACATGACACCAGGACATACGTACGTAGACATGCATGCATTTTACGTATGTAACAACATGTTAAGCGCGTAGATGAGTACATAAATAAAACGAAACACAGAAAAATAAACAGAAGCTCCTCTGCACGGATACCTGCTCCAATTAACGCTACCTGACATGAGAAGCATTTAAATAATGTAATCACGATCTCGTTCGACGTAAATAAACACACAAAGGCAAAGTATTGGCTTACATAAACGAAATGGGATACGTTTTGTTTCGTCATTTGTGCTGCAGTCGTCGTGCCAGTAACCGTTGCAAAAGACGATTTCAATAGTCACATCACAGTACTCACTATTGATTCGTTATCATGCGAAGACTGAAAGAATAGTCTATACAAAAAGAATATTTAATTTAGAGAAAAGATCAATAAAATTAAACAATAAATACCTGGATATGACTTACTGATCAGCAGTGATGAGTAAACGAATCGGTTGTTATGATACATAATAGCACCAAGATCGAGCCTAGGATCCATAAGTTTTCAAAAAAAGATGCCAACAAACAGACAATGCGGTCAAACTTTGACTAACACCATTATCATAAATTAAATAAGTATTTTTGGTATGTTTACAGTAAGTATTATCATATCTATGTAATTATCTAGTCGCTCAATTAAAACGATCAAATTCAATAAAGAAATTTTTGTCTGTAGCATTATAACTATGTAGTGCAAAGCGGAAGGACAGGAGCTTCTTTTTAGGAATTATGGGAATGAATAGTCAAAACATATTAAAAGCAGAAACAGGACGAAAGAGAGGCAGATACAGACCCAGATAAAATTACTCATTACAAATAGTTAGAGACATACACAGCTCTAGTTTTCGAGAAATGTGAATATAAAAAAAGTGATAGAGGAGTGAGACTCAAGCGCTCAAGACCTTATGATAATGTGGACCCCAGAAGCATTGGGCATGCATCTCCAAATTAATTTTAATTTGCCATAGACCCTCATTTTGACTATACCTATGCAACGCAAAGCAGAAGGGCAGGAGCTTCTTTTTAGGAATTCATGGGAATGGGTAAGTGGTGGTTGAGGAGAGAGAGAGAGAGAGAGAGAGAGCGAAATGAAGACAGAAGAGAAGTAAAAATTTATCTGATTACCATTTACCTAAATGGTCCAAGGAAACCATAGGGCAGATGGACCCGGAATCGAACTGGTGAAGAGTGTTCTCTCCAATGGTAGACAACACACTAGAGAATGGATCAAAACTATCTTAATTTATATTAAAAACCCCTTAGTAATAAGAAATAGGCGAAATAGGTTAGCATATTAGAAGCAGAAACATGACTTAGGGGGATAAAGGAATTAGACTCAAGCGCTCAAGACCTTACGATGATGATGGACCCAGAAGCATTCGCCACGCATCTCCAAATTAATTTTAATTTGCCACGGACTTCCAATAATTCACAAAGAAGGAGTTTTCAAAGCATTTCAAAAACTTTCCCTCCTTCTCTTTGCTTGGGCTAAAAATAAAAGATTCTGATCTTCTTTAAAACGAAACAGCACTTGTATGAGGTGTATCATCCCTCTGCAATATATATAAATATAATTTTGAGCTCTTTTAAAATTTTAGGTCAAACATAATAATTTCCATTTAAATCCATTTGAGCTCCAACATGCTGCCAGCATGTTCCAGTTTATCTGCGTAGGGAAGACCGAATATATCAATGACGGTTCGGGATGGTTCATACACCAGGTGCATAATTTCAAGACTAGTGGGTATAAGTGCTCATTTTCTAAACATAACTGAAGCATCAACTGTTTAAGATCTTCCACTGCAACTTTTTCAGCAAACGCAGTATTAATTAATTTTACGACGACACAAAACTGCTCCTGCATATCGTGAGCAAACTAAGACATTTGCTCAGTTGTTAAGTATTATGTGGATTGTAGATATTCCACATACAGCTTTTCCTACCCCAGCATTTATTGATAAGAGAACAGATCTACGAACCAATGGTCTGTATCTATACATCCTGGATGCTTCGCATCCAATGAGTGTACATTGGCCGACCGAACCATAAATACATAAAAATAGTGTTCCTAATCCCTGTTTATCTTAAATTTTCACACTCCCAACCGCTTGGCTTTTGTTTTGTTTAAAAATTCAAATGGTACAATTCCTCATTTGCTGTCATTAGAGAACTGACACTGAAACACGTACCGTATGTCGTAGATTAAATAATCCTCCCTTATTATTTGTACAGATTGTTTTAAAAATATAAACCTCAAGGAAATCCCTTCTTTGTGCTTTAATAAGGAGACAACGTCCTTACTAAGCCTTCCATAAAGAACATGCATATTATCGCATAGACGAAAGTTTGTGAAAATGTTAAAGACTTTCAATCACCTTGAGTAACTTAGATGAAAAGTGTCAACAGAGAACTGACGCTGAAAAACGTGCCGTATGTTGTAGATTAAACAATCCTCCCTTATGATTTGTACAGATTGTTTTAAAAATACAAACCTCAAGGAAATCCTTCCTTTGTGCTTTAATAGGGAGACAACATCCTTACTAAGTCTTCCATAAGGAACATGCATATTATCTATCGCGCAGACGAAAGTTTGTGAAAATGCTAAAGACTTTCAATCATCTTGAGTGACTTAAGTGAAAAGTGTTTGCAGATCAGTGTAACACGGAGAGCGATAACCCGAACCGTTTGTTTATTTGTTGAACATGATAGGATGCACCACTTCTGGTCGTCTCACCTTTCCCTACCATCCGTATCGTTACGCAGATTCAGTTACAAAATGACGCGGAAGCTTACAGAAGTATTCCTTTACCAAGACCGAGTGTACCTATACACATAACAACAACAAAGTCGATAAATGTTTGAAAAGAGCTTTTTATCCATAAACGTTAAACCACTACCAATTCCGTAGGTGAGTACTCCACATCGTTAGATCGAAAACATGACGATCGTATTACTTGTTCACTTTAATGCCAACAATAACTAGATGGGATTACAAACACAACTTCAAGATAAAGCTGTGACCTTAGCTTCACCTTATAGTAGGTGTTAGAAAGAAATTTGATAAAATATTTCATCTCACAAATTACACACGATTTTATACTTACAACTTATTCTAACTAAGAAACATTTTCTTTTTATAACTGCTTTTGACGCAACTACTCCAGTGCCTACTCCAAGCAATTATTGTAATTACTGATTCTCACCAAAAGCTCTCACCCCACCGATTTTCAAACAGTTATATCTTTTTACACCTACTTAATGATACGCAAAACATTTTTCAGTTTTCACCATTACTCCTTCCTTTAGAAAATGAATTACCTACATGTCCTGTCCCATTTTCACCGTCTGGCTACATAACCGTAATAAATACAGTGAACGGTGGATATTTGTGACTATGTACATGTCCAATGGATATCTGTCAACTATAGTCATCATCATCATAAGGTCGTCAGTTCTAAGAGTTTTACTATCCTGAGCCAATCTTCGCATTTCCCGAAAACTAAAACATCCCACATTCTTAACTATTTGTGAACAGTAATTTAATCTCTACTCCTTTTAGCTTCTATTTCTGCTTCTAATATGTCTCTAACTGGCTTTTCATGCCTGAAAATGTGTCCTAAAAACCATTTCACGCCTATTTCTTATTGACTTCCATAGTGAGCTCTGTTCTCCTATCCTTTCTAATACCTCCCTATTTCTAACCTTCTGTATCCAGGGTATCCTCATATATTTACTTCTGTTCCATTATGACACTTCCATTGCATTACTAATCCGTAACTTTTTGTGAATAGTAACCTAATCTAGATCTACCCCTATTCCTCTTAGCTCTTGTTTCTGCTTTTAATGCCTGTAACAAGCCCCTCACGACTCGACTCTGTGCTATCCTCTGTTGTATATCTCTACTGCTCCTTCCATCCTGGGTTATCTGACGTCCTAGATACCGAAACCTTCTAATTTTTCGCGTGTCCTATCTTTAAATCCGCTTTTTCCCGACTTCTTCTTCCCTTGCATTTCAGTATTTTTGTTTTACTTTTATTTATTTTCATGCAATACTGTTTTGCCAACTATAGTATTGTAATATTCGTGGGTTTAACAAAATTAACTTCTAAGACTGATTACGACAAAACTATTTATTTACATTAATTATTAAAGAACCTAAAAACACTATTAAATTATTACTAAACTTAGGTTATAAATTATTCTATTTGTTTACACTACTCTTGATATAACACTATTCACTGTGCTATTTATTGCACTGCTATCACTGTCAATTTATTTCTGGATTCACTTCTGCAACGGTCAATGTATTTCTCCTGCTCTCGGCGATCGTCTCTTCCATTAAATACTCTTTTGTTTACTTTCTGGAACCTTCTGGAAACATTCGGATAGTTTGTTTTTTCTTTGAACTATTTAACTGCTTTCCCAGAACGCACGTATGACAAACACATTTACAAATATGGCGCACATGAAGAAAGGCGCCCGCGGCTAGTCGGCGAATCGATAATCCGTTCACGCACACGTGTGCCCGATCGCACACAAACACACTCGTGCTCGCTACAGTATGTACTCACTATGCACATACAATATGTTAACTGCCAAAAGGGAGGCTCTTTCCTTAGTCTTAATATTAGGTATAACAAGATATGTCATGTTTCGTTAATAAGAGTAACGCAGATAAAGATCCAGGCGTAGCAAGAGTTGACTGGATGTGCAGAACGGAGTCAGGTTTGAGGCATCCAATAAATCACTCAAATAAATTGCAACTAGTGGTCAACTCCGACGCCACAAGCCGTGTGCTCGTTACAAACCGTAATATTCAATTTGTAGTCTACGTAAATATTTAATCTTTTGATTATTTCCATACAAGTTATGTCAGCGAATAGAGCTGATCCCGCGCCAAATAGGGCGATAAATAATAGTGTCTCTTGAACGAAGACTATAATACATACGTGCATGTGGGTGTCAGTTTGCTCGCGCTAAAAACTCCTGAAAACACAATGGTGCCCATTTTGCCGGACAATAAATAACCCGGGCGACCCGTTCGGGGACCATATTTCATCCGGTTGTATTTACATAAATCAATTTCGTTGCAATATTTCTCGACACTTTGCCGTCAAGACAAAGACGTTTAATGGTCTCTCACCACACCTGTTAATGCCTTATGGTCCTGACAAATGATTAATCGGCTTATTTACAACTTCTCAACACCGAAACACGATAAAATTATCATCGAACGCGATCACAACGTTTCGTTTATCGTGTACGGAGCGCGCGTATGTGTGTGTACAAGTGTTGCATTATTGTATGTACACACGGGTACATGGACTAACACAAGTGGTCGTTACCAAATTACATTTGTATTATCTCCAATCGAAGTGCGAGAGTGAGTTGGTCGGTAGGCCGGTAATAAGAGAGTAAAATCAAACTGCCTCATGTTCTACGCATTCCCTTATCAGTTGCTGTTGGTAGTTGTTGTATCTGTTCTGGTGCAGTGGGTACTAACAAATATTTCCATGTTCCGATAATCCACTGTACGATAAAAGACCATTAATGAATTTACACATGTATTAGGTATTGCAGTTCGCTGCTTTGCAGAGGATGTGGCGATGTATCAGTTTTCTGGAAATGCGAAGACTGACTCAGGATACGAAGGAGTGGATCAAGACGTGTTCAACCAACGCTCGGCAGAATGACGATCTATGTGATGATTACCAACTTTTTTATTTATTTGTTAAAATTATTATTTAAAAATGTAGATTGTATAAAGAGAAACAGGCAGTTGTAGGAGCTTGAGCAGTAACGTAGAGAAGTAAATATCAGGAAGGAATCATCAGACAAGGATGTACACTGCCACCGCTACTTTTTAATCTGTACATCGAAGAAGCGATCAGCACCATTAACATAATGGCAGGACTACTGCAGGGATAGATATAAAGGGTAAAAGAATAGATGCTTAGATTTGCAGACGATATAGCAGTATTAACATCTTGCAAGGTAACGGCTGAAGAGGACCTTAATTGGTCCTAGAACGGCCTGAGGTAGAGGGGTTTTAGTCGGTAGGTCCGAGGACTTCTTGCTCGGGAATCCGACACTACCCAGTCGTACGGACGGCTGGGTGTCTTTTGAAGATTTCCCCTCTTCCACGAAAACATAAGAAATAACAAGGAGGAGTTAGAGATAACATTAAATAAAATGGAAGCGGTATTGACAGAATACTATTGTATGAAAATAAATAAAAGTAAAACACAAATATTGGTATGCAAGGAAAGAAAAAGAAGGAAAAGGACGAATATAAAAGTAGGAGGCGAAAAATTAGAAGAAGCGGTTAATTTTCGGTATCTAGGATCTAAGGTTAGAAGCGTTCGAAATGTGGTTATCGGCGAATGACCGTGGATAGAGAAGGTTAGAAATGAAGAGGTATTTGAAAGAATAGGAGTAGAGAGGACTCTATGGAAGTCAATAAGAAATAGGCGAGATAGGTTGGTAGGACACCTTCTCAAGCATGAAGGTCTAATCAGAGACATATTCTGGCAGAAACAGGAGTTAAGAGGACTAGAGGTAGACTTAGATTAGATTACTGTTCGCAAATAGTTAAGGATGTGGGATGTTCCAGTTTTAGGGAAATTCGAAGATTAGCTCAGGATAGAAAGGAGTGGAGGTGCGGGTCAAACCAGTCTTGGGACTGAGTACCTTATGATGATGAGGAAGTCAGATAACTCAGGATGCAAGGAGCTGTAGAGGTATAGAACAGAGTATAGTGCAAGGGTTGAATTGCCTTCAACAAAAAGACGTCAGGGACTTCTATGATCTTGAACGGTTATGTTTGCAGCACGGCGCTGTACGGGTGTGAAACATAACGGTGGGCACAGCCTAAAAGAAAAGGTTAGAAGCTTTTAAAATGTGATGTTATAGGCGAGATACCGTGGATAGAGAAGGTTAGAAATGAGGAGACATTGGAAAGAATAAGAGAACAAATACCTGTAGAGATCACAGTGGAGGTCAATAAGAATTGGGAGAGATAGGTTGGTTGAACACCTTCTCAGATATGAAGGACTAGTTAGAGACATTGGAAGCAGGGCTAAGAGGAGTAGAGGTAGACCTAGACCAGAAGTAAATTTTTGCGGAAGCGGAAACAGAAGCGGATGTGGAAGTGTAATGATAATGCCACTGCGTGCGTCCTTTTTACGATTTTTTTGTTACAGATTTTATATTTGACACTGGCATACTTAATATTAATAAAATAATTCTAAATAGGGCTTTTTGGTTACAAATTTGTATTTTGAACTTAAAACCTACAACAATGAACAAACACTATACAAAATAAATAAGTGTGTTTTCGAAATTATTAAGAGGACTGTTAAGGGGAAGCTGGAAGTCTGTTTTCAGATTAAAGTAGAGAACAATGAAATGAATTGCTAGTTAATGATTGACGCTCGAGTTAAACTTGTCAATTTTTTAACTTCGTACTAATTGTCTTATGTATATGTATAATGCTAAACAAATAAGCGATAAATGCCTCTCACATACATTAGCATAGAAAGGACGACTTCAACGAAGAAGCCAAGTTCTTGAGTACTTGAAGTTTTACATTACACTCTTGCACTTTCTATTTCGTGAACAAAAGTGCACGCCTTGTATCATTGTAAGCAGACACTCACCTGTACGGCAACTGTGGGTGTTATGTTACCACAACATTAACGTAAATACAGTCTCATTTGAAAATATAATTATTACAAATTAAGCCGGGTTCTTACATACATTTTCATTCTTAAACTGTAGATTTGATTGTGTTCATGAACTTACAGATCGCAGACAAATTAGTTACATCAAATATTTTGCACTACAGAGTAGAAACTGAATAATTATATATAGAAACTATTTAAGTTGTCATCCTACACAAATCGAAAGAGAGGTAGACCTTTATTTCCAATGAACCCATAAATACTCGATGTCTTAAATTCATCATCATCATCATAAGGTCATCAGTCCTAAGACTGGTTGGACACGTACTTCCACTCTTTCCTATCCTGAGCTAAACTTCGCATTACCCTAAAACTAGAACAGCCCACATCCCCACATTTGCGAAGAGTAATCTAATGTAGTTCTACCTCTACCCCTCCTAACTCCTGTTTTTGCCTCTAATATGTCTCTGACTAGACCTTCATGCCTGAGAAGGTGTCCTACCAACCTATCTCGCCTATTTTTTATTGACTTCCATAGAGTCCTCTGTTCTCCTATTCTTTCCAATACCTCTTCATTTTTAACCTTTTCTACCCACGATATCCTTATCATCCGCCTATAGTGTTATATATCACATTTCGATCGCTTCTAACCTTTTCTTTTCCGCCGCTCCCACTGTCCATGTCTCGCAACCGTACAACGCCGTGCTCCAAACATACATCTTTAACAACCTTTTTCGAATTTCTAAATTACCGGTTCGCGAGCATAGAAGTGACTTCTTTTTATTAAAGGCGACACGACCCTGCGCTATCCTCTGCTTTATATCCCTACTACTCCTTCCATCCTCACTTATCTGACTTCCTAGGTATCTAAAATCAGCCACTTCTTCTAATTTTTCGTCTCCTATCT
>NW_020438937.1:758365-763811 GCF_000699045.2 Agrilus planipennis
AACAACCTTTTTCGAATTTCTAAATTAACCGTTCGCGAGCATAGAAGTGACTTCTTTTTATTAAAGGCGACACGACCCTGCGCTATCCTCTGCTTTATATCCCTACTACTCCTTCCATCCTCACTTATCTGACTTCCTAGGTATCTAAAATCAGCCACATCTTCTAATTTTCGTTATATTCGCTCTTTCCTTACTTTTTCTTCCCTTGCATACCAGTATTTTAGTTTTACTCGACTAGAATTTTGAGGGGGATTCAGGTAGGGTCCCTAAGTGGGTAGCCACACTACTTCCTGTGGGCCCCATGAGGTTGCCCCCTAGGGCAAGGAAGGAGCACATAACGCCTTGCCGCATTTGCGCATCATCAGGAATGTCGCATGTGACCACCGCGGGGAAAAATTATTGCTACCCCTTTAAACATTTTTGGAAAAATGAACTCTTAAATAAGATTGTGTTATTGGGCTGTTTTGTAGTCAATAATACTTTAAATGGCAAACGTTTTATTGTTGTTCGACCTGATGGGTCTGGTTTCAGTTGCCTTATAAACAATCAATCAGGAAGTACACTTGTTGGTTCGTTGCAAATGTAAAAGATTTTATTGAAACGACGACATGATTGAGCAAGGGCATTGTTATTATAAGTATTTTCACTTTATCGAGAGTATTTTCAAACGGATTTGCCTCATCCAGCCCATGTAAGGTAGATTTAATTTAAGTTTATACATGTGATAGGTTTGCCCGTTAAGAACCACATGAAAACCCCATACGAAAATCCTCATTTTAGTATCACCACTTTTTTTGGTGGGATTTTCATGAGGAATCTACGGGGAAATCCCTATATCGGCATGTCCCTCTTTAGCCACATGAGGCTCGCAAGCTACATGGGGCACGCCCCCTATAAATTCTAGTCGGGTACTTTACAGAACATTACATTTCAGACTAAAAGTAATTTTACAGAAGTAGATTTGGAAAAATTTAAATTCTGATTCAATTTGAAATTTTATATTTATTATTTTTCTAAATTTGTGATGACGTAGGTCTTCGCGGCTGGAATCGAATGAACAAAGAGGTAGGTCCGGGCTGATGGGCCGTGATCGAAAGGAACTTGTAGATTGTCCCTTTGTTCACTATAATTTTTTTTCTCGACAAAGGATTCATATTTACGTTTCGATTACATCAAGTCGGTATTTCATTTTAATTATAGACGGATGTAGCATTTTTTGTTCATGGGTTTCATTTAAAAATATGAAAACTATTCGAAACAATGTTTTACGTTTAATTTCGATGGTATACCTGAAAATTAAAAAGATGTTCATTCACTAAGAAAGACAAATACGTTTTCCAACATGCTACACTTAATTCCAAACTTTTTTTATGTGTTCAGCGAATTAAGAACAAAATCTTTCTCGGTGACAGTTTAAAAATGCCTGATTACAGTCCTGTTTCGATCCAGCTTGATTCCCTGAACAGTACATCTGGTGAATGATTAACCAAATCTTGAATTGTGGCTGTCCGTGTATTTTTCAAGTACTACATGTGTCCAACTTGGTCTTTTACTACACACGACCTACCGTCATAAATCTCTCGTCCGGAGACGGTTCTCTCCTTCGGGCTAATAAGTCGATGTCGAGTCTCTTCCAATCCAATCCTTATTCTCGTCGTCCATAGGATAACTGTTTGGACGAAGTTTTTGTCTTAACCGGTTTGCTAACAAATTGGGGTTTGATTTCGGAGTAATGGTTTAGTGATTTATTATTCACACCTTTAGGTGCCCATTAAGTCGTGTTCATTCTCGGAATTTCTTCACCTCGTATTTTAAACATCTACAAATATGGGTATAGAAGGCAAGTACCTAAACATTCCCTTGATTTTAGTTCATGAAAATTAATTTTCATTACACCGACATCAAATTTATAACGTCTTTTGTCTAAGAAAAACTATTATTACCTAATACCTAACAAAAAATGCTACATTCACTAAAATGTATTGCGGTTGCTAATATTTAAAGTTTTATTTTAGACATATAGGTTACCCTGTTATCGTTGGTAACTACTAAAATAGGCAAAACTTTATTCGAAGATGTACGATACTTATTTATCATAAGGTAGTCAGTCCCAAGACTGGTTGGACACACACCTCTTGTAATCTTTGCATTTCCCTATAACTGGAACATCCACATCCTGTTTATGAACAGTAATCTTATCTAAGTCTACCTCTACTCCTCCTAACTCCTGTTCCAGCTTCTAATATGTCTCTGATTCTTATTAACTTCCAAAGAGTCCTCTGTTCTCTTATTTTTTCTAATACATCTTCATTTCTAACCTTCTATATCCACGGTATCCTCATCTTTCGCCTGTAACACCACATTTCGAACGCTTCTGACATTTTCATTGCCGCGTTCCAGACATACACTTTTAACAAAAAAAATAAATATTTCCTTGCTCCAAAACTGGTGATATTTCCGCATTCATTTCTCTTTTTAAGCGACTGGTTTATATGAAAACCAAATAATTCCTAGAAGTTGGAATTTAATTTTTGCACCCACCAATACTATATACAACTCATGTTTCCAATATTTCTTTGAAACTAGAATCCTCAATCGATAATTTTATGTATAGACCATCAATAAAAGGAAGACAATATTGTGCAACAGATTCTTCCTGGAAAGAAAGGTTCAATCCCTACTATACTACTGAGCACATTTTTTAAGGAAGAAATTCAGGAGGATTAGGTAGTTCATTTGTAAAACAGTAAAATAAAGACATTCACTCTATGATCTCTTTAGATAAGTTTCTTGTTTCATGGTCCGTTTCTATTTAATTAGAGGAAAATTTAAATTAGTTGATTGTTGTTCTCAATTCTCCCTAATAATTAGTACTATTTTCTTGCAAAATACCCGAGTACTTTTCTTCCAGGATTCGTATCATTCATTCATTATAAAATTAGTGAAAGAAAAAAAAAAGGTCACTAATCCAAAATCGTTTGTCTTCATCTACGTCACATACCACTTGTCAACGGGACTACACGGTGGAATGCAACGACAGCATCATCACCATCGTCTATATACCATCAGCAACAGCAGCTATAAGCAAGCATGCAGTGCCGAAGAAGCTGACGGTGACGTGGACACACCGACGACAGTCTGCCCATCAGTCCGCCGGTCGGTTGTCCGATGGGTCTGGATCCAGTTTTTGGAGAAAAAAGCGGACACCGAACCAAAGAACGAACGGGCCCCGTGATTAGCCTGTCAATGGACATTAACGTACGCGGCTTTTGTTGGTCCTTCCATTCCATTGCCCACGACCGAAGGCTGCTGGATATAATGCAATTCCGTGCGCATTTTACGCTAAACGAACATCCATCGGTACATATCTAAATCACTAAGCCAGACGTTTTCTCCACTGATTATAACTTTTAAATAAATTTGTAACTCTGTTACACTCTTAAAAAAGACTTTGGATGATTCATTTCCATCAACTATACTAACGTTACTTTTTGTATGCGAAGCCGGAAGGTACGGCCAATGAAGGCGCTTTTCAATCTCCATTTAGGAACCGTGGAAATATAGATGGTTTGGGAGAACAAGATGAAACGGACGAAATGAAGATAGAGGAAAAGTGAATGATTGTTTGTGGAATATAACTAATCCCAGCATTTACCTAATACAGGAAAACCTATACAACTCGAACATCAAGGGAGACGCCAAAATATTCCAGTTATAGAGTTTTCGACTTATGAAAGATTTTGACTTGCTTTGATTCGACTTGTAGAGGATATGATTTGGTGTACTTACATTGTCGGCTAATCCTTAAAGTCGATAACTTTCATGTCAAATTATAGAGTTGTAAAGGTACAATTTAATTTTTTGAGTTATAGATGGAAAATATGTACCAAAATGGCTTCCAGAGAATCACTGATTATATTGATTAATAGCAGGTTGAGATTTTGAGTAATAGAGGTTTTGGGGCTCGAAGGGAAGGGGACAAAACATTTTTTCGAGTTTTGGAGGTTTTCGACTTAAGGAGGTTCTAATGTATATGACTTGAGGAAATTATATTGAAAAACTTGGACCAGAACGGACGAACTGCTGACACCCTTGCGAATGCTAAGCTATATGGTCTAGACTACTAGGTTAGGCCACTCGAAGAGCGCAAAATTACTTCGACATAAACTCAAATTTGTATAGTTAAAATCATGTTTATTTAATTTATGAAGTATGCACATAGAACAAACGAATACGAAGGATCATTAACTTTAAGAATTTACCTTGAGAAAGTCCTATGGATAAAAAATGCGAAGAGTATTTTTCGAAGGACAAAAAATTTTTATCCATATTCAGCGTTTAAACTCACAATTGGTACATAGTCATCGTCTTTAAAAAATGGAATATGTCGTATGTGATGTTCTATAATATCTATCTGTGGAGTTTACTATTATCATGCCAGCTTCTATAATAGAAAAATATCAAGCTTCATTACTTATTTAACACTGATGAATATCTAAATATGTGGATATTTCTTTGAGCAAAGGCGAATTGAAGACAGTTCTAAATTAATGATTATTTTAAATATATATTTATAAACTATATTGTATGTGTTTTAAATTGAATATTAATCCATATTGTTTTAATCATTATTTTTATCTGGAATGGGACTAGACATATATACATATAATGGTTAACAGAAGAGCCAAAACAGATCTAATTCAGAAAATGAAAGAATAGTTTAGGTAAGCCCTTAGACCAGGGGTCGGCAACCTGCGGCTCGCGAGCCACATGCGGCTCTTTGGATTTGAAGTTGCGGCTCGTTAGTTCCATACGAAAATATTATCTATTTTATCATTATCGTCAGTCCTAAGACTGGTTGGACACGTACCTCCACTCTTTCCTATCCTGAGCAAAACTTAGCCTATAACACCACATTTCGAAAGCTTCCAACCTTTTCTTTTCCGCCGCGCCCACTATCCATGTTTCGCACCCGTACAACGCCGTGCTCCAGACGTACACCTTTAACAACCTTTTTCGAATTTCTAAATTAACCGTTCGCGAGCATAGAAGTGACTTATTTTTAGGCGACTCGACTCTGTGCTATCCTCTGTTTTATATCTCTACTGCTCCTTCCATCCTGGGTTATCTGACGTCCTAGATACCGAAACCTTCTAATTTTTCGCGTGTCCTATCTTTAAATCCGCTTTTTCCCGACTTCTTCTTCCCTTGCATTTCAGTATTTTTGTTTTACTTTTATTTATTTTCATGCAATACTGTTTTGCCAACTATAGTATTGTAATATTCGTGGGTTTAACAAAATTAACTTCTAAGACTGATAGCGACAAAAACTATTTATTTACACTAATTATTAAAGAACTTAAAAACACTATTAAATTATTACTAAACTTAGGTTATGAATTATTCTATTTATTTACACTACTGTTGATATATCACTATTCACTGC
>NW_020438937.1:764121-774199 GCF_000699045.2 Agrilus planipennis
AAATAATTCGAAAGTGGTCTGTATTCTGTCGAAACTGCCAGACGCGGATCGCGATTTCGATCTTTTTGGATCTCATCAGCGCGCGCAGACAGCTCCGACAGAACACAGACCAACTTTTACCTGCTGTCTTAACAGTGCGTTTTAGAAAATACTACAAATGGCACAGTAAACGCCATCTGTAGCACGATGCTACATTTTAGGATTACGTATGCTCCAACAAGGTCCACTTCTGGGGATATCTACTTACTGAAAACGAATCCCGGCGTAGTCAACCTCAACGTGATAGGCACATTAGCTTAATCTTAATTATTTTAAATCATTTATCTCATTATTTGATTATCCTGTTCGAATAGATACTATTTATGTACCAAGATCCCAAACTACATGTCTCCTGTCGAAAAAGTCGTTTAAACAATAAACCAATGAAATTTTAATTCCTGGTTGGCGGATTTTTAACCATCTTTATACTTATCAAATTATTACTGGGTGTTATCTTTTATTTTTTCTCTGGTAGGGTACTCTGCGTCATTATCCGGTACCCGGCCGGATCCGGACCGCTGGTACCAGATCCAAAGCGGGTACCCGGCCCATCTCTAGCATCGACTATCAGCTACATACATTCCCTCGGGGAATATTCCTGATTATTTCTGGAAACTTCCCATAAAATCCTTTCGTTGTGCTAATTTCAAACCGTTGTATGATTTATCTTCTAAAGAATCAGACAAATAAAGCATCCACAGATCTCATAGCATCACAAGCGTATAGATTAAATTGAAATTAAAATATTCTTGGAATATATGGTTTCAAAAGAGGCTATATAAGTAAACGTTTAAGAAAACTGTAATGTAATGAGTACTAGATTATCGCAAATTATATTGTGTTACAATCTCAATTAAGTGGTACTTTTGCTTTAAAAATATGGCGTGATAAAGCTGTATTGTAATTAATAAGACTCTGAAATCAATTTAAAAATAATACCTGCAACAATTTAAACTTTGGAGCAACCACGATTGTCAAAATGCCATTACATTTACTTTTATCATAATAAGTAACAATGTATCCATTTAAAACCGTAGTAACAATAATTATTAGTACCTTGGGGTAAGTTTCATGTAGTGTTGTTGAAATGCCGATACCAACGCTGCAAACATTAGTGCCATTCATATATACCACTTTTCCTTGTGGTAGATCCGGTCGGTAGGAAGTCTCTAGTGACAAAGAGTCCGCAGGGGCGGATTAAGTTGCATTGTGTTCTAATAAGCAAGGGTGATAAGCCAATAAACACATTTGCATTCACCAGCGTCCCTGATGAAATTTAAACCCCCAATGATATACCTACTTAATACAAATGAAATGGCTCAATTTGCAGATAACTTTAATTAAAATAAACCAGTCACGTTATTTAACATTTTTACTGGATATTTTCCCACAATCGTATATCATGATTACTAAATCAGTTCAATGGAATAAGTAGATGATTTCTAAAAACTAGTAAACAATTCGCGAGGGAGGGTTATCGAAATTTCAAATGTCTTAAAGCCTCGATAGTGTTTTGATTTAAATATTTGTCTGACATACTACTGAAGAATGTGTGGATTGCAAATAATACCTAATAACAAATAGGAAGTCGGAAATCTGATAACTTAGAATAGAAGGAGCGGTTCAGATATTAGACAGAGGATAGCGCAGGGTAGAATCTCTTTCGACAAAAAGAAGTCACTTGTAATGGACGGTAAACGCGGCGGAAAAGAAAGATTGGAAGCGTCCGAAATTAGTGTTACAGACTAACGATGAGGATACCGTGGATAGAGAAGGTTAGAATTTAGGAGATATTAGAAAAAGTATGAAAACAGACAGGCCACCATGGACGTCAGTAAGAAAGAGGCGAGATAGATTTCTTTTCCCAGGCATGAAGGACTTGTTAGAGACATATTAGAAACAGACACAGGTGTTAAGAGTAGAGATTAGATTTTACCGCTCACAAATAGTAAAGGATGGAGGGTGTTTCACTTTTAGGACCAAGCGGCATGGCCTAGAGGTTTAGACCAATGCTTATCATTCGGGAAGACGCCGGTTCGATTCCGGGTTTGTCTGCCTTGGTTCAAGATTTTCTGTGGTTTCCTTGGATTATTTAGGCAAATGCTGAGGCAGTAATATCCCACAGATAATCTTTCATTCTCTTCTGTCTTCATTTCGTCCGTCTTATCTTTCTTACCCGAATCACCACCCACCCATTCCCAAAATTCCTGAGAGGAGGCTGAAGGGGGCCTTCCTCCCTATCTTCCAGCGTAGTCTGGAAGGACTGCCTGCCCATCAACATTAGTAGCTGGTGGGAATGAAAACACCCAAAATTTTTGTTTCATTTTCAGTTTTAGGGAAATGAGAACTCAAAATAAGAAAAAGTGGAGGTGCGTGTTCAACCAGTCTTAGGAATGACGACCTTATGATGATAATACAGAGTTTATGTACCTAATATTTCCGGTGATTTCGAAGAAAAAAGCAGTAATGGACTTGGAGGATACGTTAATTGTTATTCGTTCTTGCTGTATGTAATTGTTTTGCAACCATACGTTTAGATAAACAATTTATATTTAATCAATAAACTGTAGTTACTTCAAGTGAGTCTGCCGAAATTCCATTCTACTCTTCTCTGTTGTCATTATTGATAAAGTTATTCGTGCATTGAACTTTTTTTCCCATAATATTTTAGGCCGTTAAAATATATATGTGTCTATAACGGATACTGCGCGCCGGTCGATTTCTCTTTTTCCGAAACCGCGGAATAACAGCATCGCAAAATAAAAACATAAATTATGACAAACGAGATGTTTCATGGGGCGCGTCCGTAAATAATAATGGCCCATCTCCAACAATAAAGACGTAATTCGGGGTCGCATCGCGACGATATAGGAGACTGGTGGCGGGACACTCTCCACGACCCTAAACAGCGACGACTACTACGAAAGATAAACGATCCTGCTAACTAGAGCACATTGTATCTATTATTATTATTGTTAAGGGCTACAGGACTACCGAGGACCCGATAGACTCGATATCAAACAAGACGAACTTCATCTTGTCTAAAAGATGACTTGACTTACATTGTAATAGAAGGGAGAACTGTCTACCATTATCGAATGGTTTTACCCTAACTAGTTGAACAAATAACGAAACTTCCGTCGATATACTTCAGTAATCATAAAGGGCGTCAAATAAATGCAATTAAAGATAGCAAGATCGAGTATGAAGCTTGAGTACAAGTATGAAACGTAGACGGTGATGACGATCATATATATAGAATCGATTGAGTAAAATGACGGAATAAGAATGATAGTAATCAGTTTGTGAACATGTTAAACATTGTTAGAATTTATAAAACTCCTAACAAAACTCATTAAGGAGTAAGGAACTGGTACATCGGGGATGTCCTTATATTGACTGAGATCTGTCCTTTCCGACAGTATATGATGTCCCATATAGATTGGTAACGGATTCCAACTTATTTCCTTTTGCATTATCGGCGCTTAAAAAGTGCATGAATGTGGTTAAGAACACCAAACCTTTTTGAAGTGAAACTTCTTTAGGCAGAGTAAGTTCGTTTCGTGAGAGTTGTCATGTAACGAAATCATACAACGCATTTCCCCCGTTGCCTGTTCCTATGTGTGCTTAGATCTTTAAAACTACTCAACGGATTTTAATGCGGTCTTTTTTAGTAGATAGAGTAATTCAAGAGGAAGGTTTATATGTATAATACATGCATAATATCGTAGAGAAACACTGATTATTTTAGAGGTTTCTAATGTGATGTTGTAAGTAAACATATTTTTTTGCGTTTACATTGCAAACGCTGGCTGAACCCTACGAGATAGATCAAAATAATATACTACAGTATTGTACACCTTAAAAAGGTCTACAAAAACGCGATGGTATATGTCTATCTCTCAGGGATAACCCACAATAACTATTTTTTATCCTTTACTTTTTAGGAGAAATAATGGCTTATATACGAAGCGATTTTAAGCAATACAGCATTAATCCTTATCCAATTAAGTACTTCTTAATACATTGTGCATTTAATATAGATCAATATGGGCCTCAACAGCATGTAATTTAAATGAATATTTTCGAAGATATTACAGACTTAAAATGCAGGGACATAGCGGTTGCGGCGGTACCGGCCGGTTTGTATTGTCTAATGACAAAAAAGCTGTGATTATTGTATACAAAGACATTCTATAATATATTTACTATCAGCATTGCACCCGTGCGAAGCATAGTGTACAAATAATACCATTAAACCAATTCCTTAACCCCTATCCCGGTATGTTTGTGTGTTTGAAGAAGTTTCACTTCAGTAGCGTGTTGTATACTTACACGTTGTATTTTTTTTTTTATTATTGATGCTTTAAAGTACCGTTTATTTAATTGCCTTTATGTTGTTATTGTTTGTTTTTACCGTACAGAAACAATTCAATAGTAATAAAATTCATATTTTTTCAATATTTTTAAAAGAAGTGAAAGCCTCTTCAATTTTATTCGTTAGAAGTACCTACAATGAGCAGTGTCCTTTGCAAGATAAAGATGTCAAGGAGGTTGAAGTGCCTGCTGGATGGTGGGTAATAAGATGGCATTGTGGCCGCTTAGGGCCGACAAATCACCCGTTTTGTACCGGCATCAACGAACACAATGAATAATACAGCGCGTGTAAGAGCGGATGTCACGATCGACAATGGCTCTCCACATAATAATCTCCACAATGGTAACTCTATTACTATTATTTGTATTTATTGGGAACGTTCGAAATCCATTTTCGTGCTACGTTCTGTCGAACGAGCATTAATGATGAATGAAAATGGATCGAAACGTTTCAACCCGATCGATCATATAATATTAAAATGATGATCGACAAGAGTAAGAACAAAAGTTGAAGTACAAAAATTAGAAATTTCCGAACTGATATTTAGGTGTTTAATGTAATATAAGACTAAAAGACCCAGTTATATATCAAAGCGTAGGAACCTTCAATTCACAATTTGTTTTTAATATGTGAGGATGTTTATTAGAATTAGGTGCTATAAAATACAAGAACAATAAAATTAAAGTCTAAAAACAAATCTTTAAGAAAGTATCACGAAATTCTTGTTCTTGTTATGTTGCATTGTCGGAAATTATCAAACGTGTTTTCTTAATTCACTGTTAACTACCTGCCTGCTATATATATCTTTCCATAGTTGAATCCAATTGATCTTTGTATATCCAAAAAGGATAAAGCAAGTATTTTTGTGAAAAGAACTCATCCTTGTAGAAAATAAAAACAAATAACACCGTATTAAAAAGCAACTTTTATAAAATTTTCAAGAAAACGTATCGAATCCTCGTAGCTGTTTGCTGCCTTTCAATCAAAAGCAAAACACTACCGAACACTAAAAACTAGCTGGGTACTTCTTTCTTATAAGAGCGACAGATTATTTTGTAATGAAAATCTTAATATTTTTTTTACTGAAATATTTGGATAAAAAAGAACTGTAAGGAATGTTTATTATCACAATTTCTATCTTTCGCCAACTTTAAGAATTAAATGATTTAATGACAAATTTATATGTACATAATTTTGAATAAGAAAGAATTTATATAGAATTATTTGTACGGGATTTTAAAGGGTATCGTTATGGTAGTCTTGCAATGAATCCTAAACTAGTCCTTGTAAATGTTTATACATAGTGTGAGAAAGTGACCAAAAACTATTATCAGATATCGAACGAATGAATACCTTTACCCTTTTAAAAACATTCACATCTGAAAGTGCTGCAAAAAGAACCTTGCCATACAGAAATAGTTTCCGAGCCCATTGCTCTACAATCCGTAATAATTCCGATCAAACTTTCGATAAGAGCCTTCGCCCCGAAATTTGAAAAGAACGTCTTCCCGTTTGACCGGTCCTTAGGTACCCACACGGCTTTAAGAACATCCAAACTTGTATTAGCCATTAGACATCGCAAAGCTGTTTAAAAGTAGGAGAGGGTTCCCGTAGTTATGTAGTTTACATATACAAATAGTAAAGGACGATCCGAACCAGTTGTCAAACAAGAATGACTTTATAATAAAAATGTACAAAACCCTTCCTGAATTGATATAATGAATAACGCTCTGCTTGCGGAAGAAAGCTTTTTGATTTTGTAGGTAGGTACTAGAATGACATATGATAGTATTTGTAAGAACAACAGCTAAAGGGTTAGGTAACAGAATAACATTAGTGCAAAAAATATAGGAAGTGGTTTATGACCATGGACAACTCGTTTATAAACAAGTCATAGAAATTATACGCAATGAACAACGTTACCTGTTGATAAGTTAGTGTTAAATTTCAATGGTTCTACTAATACTACTTTTACCTGCAGATATGAACACAAATTGTCAAAATCCGTTTCTATTTAAAAACATATAATAAAACAACGGGGGTAATTTTTATCCTGTACCCCTAATCTTTAGCGGTAAAGCCCGTTGTGCAATACCAGATCCTTATAGGCTTTATCCGCAATTATGCTTCTGATAAAGAGTCCAGCAGCCTTTTTGACTTGCCGAAATCATAAGCAGTACTTATGAGACATGTCAGCAAAAGCTCTCAAGGGGGGTGGGGGGGTATCTTCTACCCACCATAACCTAACCTACCCTATCTATATTAAGTTACGTAAGTTTGTGTTAGATTAGATAGAATAGCTCAGGCTATGATGGGTAAAAGTCCACCTACCCCCGAGGACTTTTTTGTTCCATCTCAAATAGGTACCTAAAACGATACTAAAAGAAAGTAAACTAAACTAAATACATGAGCAATAATCAGTATTAGGTAAAAATATGTGGGAAAGCTTTTACCGGAAGCCCCGCTTATGCATAATTACCATGCTTCGAACATTGCCTAACACATATCTGGCAAACTTAAAACTTCTGCATCAGGAATCATAGCATAAGCTCAAACTTTGTCTGATTGCGGTAAGATCCGGTGATGCACGGTTCTTCTAAAACCTGAAGCACAAGGGGCTTTGCCATCAACATATGCACGCTTCTGTTTTAATAAATTCTGTACTTTTATTTTTCCCGACTTGCTCAAGGCAATAATCAAAAGCAAAGAGAATGGTATAAAACCTTTGGTTTCTAATTAAAGAAGGAAATCCTTTGTATATATGTTCAGTTAAGTATTTTTGGAAAACCAAGTATGAGAAAATGTTAAAAAAGAACTGATGAGGTCCATTATCAACTGAACTTATCCTTGGTAAAAATTGTCTCGTTCCTTGATGATTATTAAAATAAAGGACAATTAAATCATGGTAAGTAAAAGTTTATAATGCATAAAGGATAAATCAAACGATTCATAGGAAACTTAAATAACGATTTTCCGATTTCATCATCCCTGTAAGAGGAAAATCTGTCTATGGAAAACTATCGAGAAAAATTAAAAAATTTAAGTATGAGGCACATATTGAATTTTTTCCTAATCACCTCTTAAAATATCTTCTGATAAATATAATGTAACATCATAAATATCTAAGATGAGAATTAGAAGTATTCCTTTCCGTGAGAGGAAAATAATTTGTTTTTCCACCTGTCTATGGAAAACTATCGGAAAATGCCAATGAGATCCATTAGGCATTTGAAATTACACAGTAAGAAAAATGAAAAGACTTTTTCACCTCGTATACCCATTAGTATTTTCCTTTTGAAGCGATGCAACCTGATCCGTGAAAAATCGTCTAAATCAGTTCATTTAGAGAACCGATTCGATTCCAAACAAATAGTAAACAGATCCATATCCAATTCCTTGGGATCAAGGTAGGCATATCAGAAAGAGTGTATCAACAAATTAACACTTCTGGCTTACACTGTGTAAATTATTCATGACAATTGAAAAGCAGCAAAATGATTGGACGGTTTACAATCCAGGACTCCGCCTTCCGATTTTGAACCGTTTCAGTGTCCGCCCCAAGTCTTCGGAATATAGAAGGACATCCACTCCTTCGGTTCTGTCAGTAGGATTAGTGCGCGAGTGTCGGTGCACCAGAGACCGCTTCAAACTTCCGTCATAAAGGATCGCACTCAAAATTTTGGTGAGTGCTCGCGACAGTTAATTGTCACCGTGTATAGATTACGTCACAACCAAAAATAAACTGGACTCGTTATTGTTGGGCAGATGTTTTAGAACGCGTCGTGAAAACACGAACTAGTTAAGCATTTAATCTGGTGGTGTGCGAAGGAAACTCGTGAAACTGTTTGTTATTGTTACGTTTCGAAATGTATCCGGTTTTCTTCAAGATCCGCAGCTTCAGTTTTCTTAAAACGGGCAAATAGACGTGCGCGGAAAAAAGGAAAAACTGAAAGTTTCAAATAAAAGGACACGATGAACGGAACGGAGAGGTAAAGGAAAAGGGAAAGCGCTATGTTGTCAGCAGGGGTTGGTTACGGAGCTCCTGGTGCAGGAGACACGCCTCCTTATAGTCCTCCACTGCGAACCAGCCCCT
Organism: Agrilus planipennis; assembly: GCF_000699045.2. NCBI lineage: Eukaryota > Metazoa > Arthropoda > Insecta > Coleoptera > Buprestidae > Agrilus > Agrilus planipennis. The sequence goes on from NW_020438937.1 coordinate 772,632, forward strand.
TACCGAGCTTCGGATTCACCCAAGAGCAGGTGGCATGTGTATGCGAGGTAAGGGTTAATTTTTACAAAAAGTTTCCATATAAGAAGGATTATTATCCTTTAAATAAATAAGCGATGATTCTGGCAGAAAATCACGGTTACTTGATTCAATACTTGAAGCTGACGCATCAATAATTTTTGAGAATTTCTATTTTAAACGAGTTAAATATAAAACATTCAAAAAATAGACAGATTAGGAACAAAGGATTTATTTTGGCGGATGCGCTAGACCACAAGGACACTAAAACATTCATCTTTAGTCCTATAAATAGTAACTAAATATTTAAACATTTAGGTAACAAATGTTATTTGTGGAATTAGAACGTTAGAATATTTCAAATATTATGCTGGAATCAAATTAAAAAATATTCTACATAGATATCATTCCTTTTTGTGATTGGAAAATAATTTAATTTGTTTCAACCCGTTTAGAATACCATAACATGCGGCACATTTCTATTTTCAATTATTGTTAAAACGCAAGAATATTATTAATTTACATAATTAAATCTTTAATTTTTATTGAACATTATTTCTTCTTGCCCTTAGGAATAAAATTTTGAAAATGAAAATTTCCGAAAGGTTAGCGTCGGCATTATTCTACTCATACTCTGCAACTAGAAATTAATAAATGAAGCAACAATAGATAAATGATATTTCTCAATTGGTCATGTTTGGATTTAGAGATAAAGGTACAGATATAGACACACTAAGCAAGATGAATTTTCTTAGTATCAGAAATTTTTACTAATTTTGAAGAGTCATGTGTGCAAAAATATGATAAGACAGCATCATTTTAGGAGCGAGGATTGGGTTTACAGTAAAAGCTTGCAAATTGTATCGAAAGGTTGTATCTGAATGCTTTGGGAAAATGTATCTGCCAGATAAAAAGGTTCTAAATTAAAGATTGAAATCCAATTAATGATGTAAAATATTGTAAATTTTAAATTTAGTCATTCAATTAGCCATGAATAGAAACACCACTTTTCCGTTAAAAATAGACAAGCGGCCAAAAAACGATCAAACCTACGTTTTAAAGAGTAGGTTTCTGTAAAGTTCACCCAACTTTATCAAGTGGTTTAAAGTTTAAAGATTTGGTGCAACTGGTATAATAGCTAATAGTACAACATTCTGGAACTATAACTGATCATTAAAACGTTTTATTAAAAGACAAAAAGGTTATTTAGGCCTAACTTTTAATATCCAGGATGTTTTCTTTTAATAAAAATCCTTAATTTAAAATCACCTCTATATAATACCCAAACAATTGCGATATTTCCCTTTTAAACCTCCACAAGTCAGATTTTACAAGGGACCAAGTCCAAGTCCAGCTCTGTATGTAGGTAGACAATGTATTACTTACGATTGTTTTACTCATTGAACTTTGAATACTTAGATTAAAGGATTTTCAGTAGAAAAAGTATACATCTGTTATCCAAATGAACATCCGGATACAGGTACAGTAGAATCTCGATAAGATAAAGACCAAGAGAAACGTAAAATAATTTGAGTTATTGAGGTTTTTACTTA
>NW_020438937.1:779756-828258 GCF_000699045.2 Agrilus planipennis
AAAGACCAAAAATTTTATGAGCGTGGAATTATGCTACTACCAGAAAGATGGCAAAAGGTGTTGGACCAGAACGGTCAATATATAATTTAATAAAGTATTTGTTTATTATACGAAAACTGTCTTTCATTTCCACAAAAAAAAAACGAAATGACTTTCCGAACAACCCTATACATTTTATGCATTTCAAACGTGAGGATGTATTAAACACCCAATTGTATCCATGCCGCCCATTAAGATACCGCACCCGGCACACCAAGAACACGGTATGGCATAAGTTGCTTGGTGGGTATATAGTTAGAGTATAAAAAGATGTGTTATAATCAACCGGTTGGAAATAATTCTATGCCAAATTTCGTATTCCACGCCAACGAAGTTGCAGACAACAGGCCAGCCTTAAATAAGTGTTTAATAAATTCGGCATGAATTTGGCGTGAAATTTTTGATTCACGTTGTTTACGGGTCCGTTACACCTGTCGGAATGGAATTAATATCGCTTTTAATCAGATGGAATGGGCCTTCCGAAATTCAAACCAGTAATTACTACAGCAGCCTCGCCACTAGATTGTGAAGCATGCTTATTACGACCGCAAAAGAACGATAGGTGTAATTCTAGAACGTATCGTTCGTATCAGGGCTGATATTGCTTAGCGACCAACGGCGACAATGATGGTGACGGTTGTTCTTGTTTGTGTATATTACACTGGGCACCTATGTAGATATAGCAAGTCACCGGGAAGTAACATGGCAACACAAATATTATTTCTAGTCCGTTATGTTAGGTTTGTGGTTTTCCATTTTTTTAATTTTTTTTTTACGTCTAGGTAATTTCTTTTTATTTCGATTCCTTTACTTTTCAAACAACGACTTGTTTGCATTACCCTTACTTTAACAGTTACATTGCGAAACGCAAGGACAATTCGCTAATAATTTCATAATTCATAATTCTCAAACCAAGAGCATTAATTAAATGATTGAAAACCGTAATACATTTGTATAAAGAAGAGCCATATGTGGCTCATTGGCCCCTTGAGCGTGTCTTTGACGAAAATGAGCACGTTTTGGCGTTAATGGTAGTTAAAATCGTCAATAACGTCATTAAATACCGCATGATCTTCAGTTAACGCCCTGTTGCATATTGATGCATCTACCAAACTAGGAAGGAAATTGTAAAAAAGGTGGGATTACAGTAGAATGATGAAAATAGATACCATACTTAGAAAAGGTCAGAAACGATGAGGCATTTGAAAGAACAGGAGAGCAAACGGTGATATAAAAGGAAATGAAGAAAAACAAAAACAGACGATAAGACACCTTTTTAGACATGAGGCAACTACATTAGTTAAGAATGTAAGTTGTTCCAGTTTTCAGAAAATTGGCTGATTGGTATAAGCATGAGGAAGCTCTATATTAATTAAGGAATGTGAGATGTTCCTTTTTTCAGACAATTGACTTAGGATGACCCTGAAATGATAATAATGATAATATAAGTACCTTAATAACCATTTCCTTAACAGTTTCGCGCTTCTATCTGAAAAGTTTGCCGAACCTAGATTCATAAACCAAACGGTAAAAATGACCAACTTACTAACAAGCAATTCAAAGTTAAAATCGCTTATTTATGGTAAGAATCTCAAGCAAATTGTCAAACCAATTATGAAATCCTACATCTATAAGATATTCCAGAAAACAGTACTGGGTTGAAGAAGAAAAACAAAGAATCTTAAGAGTTATACAAACACCTTCATATTTGTTAGTCGATTTTTAATGGTCTAGAGCTTGGGAGATGCGTTTTTGTCGCCTAATTCTGAGTTAGGTTAAGAATTCTTTGTGGTACCATGAATAGCTGTGTCAAACAGACGCTGGAATACCTACTTTGTCCAATTAACCTACTTTGACCAGTAAACAATTTCTAGACGCCCAACAAAAATATGTAATCAAAATAACCGTGGTTGTCGGTTAAAATTTACAGTTCTATCCAAAACTAAAATTTTTAGTTGTTTCAAGAATCTAAGCCATTCATAGTAAAAATGCCTTTTTATTGTGTCAATCAGTATCATTGATATTGTCAAACACAAAATTCCCAGTAACCATTTGCGTTTTAAACCTTTTCAACATGGATTAATAACAGGAGAAGAGAGACGGCCGCTGTTGGCAGATAAAAAAATGCGATAACGTCAAATGAAGTCACTACAGGAATGCAAAAAACCGGCCCTGGAGTGGCACATTTTTGCGCTCGATGTGATTGATAAGCAGAAACGTCAACGGCTGCATAAAACTTCGCGGTTATAATTATAAACATCTCGACAGTTACGACCTACGCCTAACCCGTGCTGACCAACGAGGTACGATAAGAAAATTAAAGAAAAGACATGACAACCAAAGTCGATAACGGCAGCAAATTTCTCCTGCTCTCCCCCACCCTAAACAATAAACATTCTTTAGCAGATTTTGAAAACAAAACATTCTAGGTATACATACTGCTTTGTTCGCAATGCCCTTGAAATATCCAGAATAAAAATTTATACCTGTTGGCAAAGCTTGAAATATACAAAACTCATCAAATACATCTTGATGTTACATTCTGACGATTTCGTACTTGTGTTAAACTTTTCTTCACACTAATTCCTATCATCCGCTCGACTCTAACCTTGACGAAGCTCTAATACAAATTGGTGGATCGGCTTGCGAGTTTTAATGATTTAGGGAGCTGGATCATAGCTTCAACCATAATGGGGGGTGGGGGTCTTAAAGATAAACTAGACTAAGACATGTCCCTGAAGGAGGGCAGCAGCTCTTTCAGTACTCAGGGTGGCAGAGATCACCAGGATCAGTATGACAATCTGATGCACAATTCTGCGATGTTGAAGGTAACGGGAAACCTCCACATTATGATGTCCTAAGAAAAACATACCAAACTAAAATGATGACGTCCAATGGGGTATTGCACTCGGGACGTAATAAGTGAAGGTAAAGACGATGTAATAGCAGGCTCTTTGGGATTAAGCAATAGAAATGACATGGGAGATAGACCGATAGAACTTTGCGATAAACATAACCTAACCGTCGCAAATACTTTATTCAACCATCACGATAGGAGGCGCTATACGTGGAAGATGCCAGGTGATTTAGGGAGATTTAAGTTAGATTACATACTTGTTAGGCAAAGATTTAAAAATAAAGAGAAAAAAAGAAGGAAGGTAGGAGCTAAAGTATAGCAAAACATATAAAGAACAGACGAAAAACTAAAGGAGGCGGGAGAAGCGAATGACAGGGACATAGAGACAGAACGGAACTGCATTAAAACGTGCAGAAAAAAAATCAGCAGTTACAGATGTATTAGGTCTTAAACAAAATGAAAGTAGGAAACCCTGGATAACAAACGAGATGGTAGAATAGGAAAATATAAAAACAGGACAGACGAAGGACAAAAAGGATATAAGGCAATCAAGTGAGAAATAATTGTAAAGTGTAGAGAAGCTAAGGAACGATGGATTGATATGAGGTGTAAAGAAGTAGAAGAAAAGTTTGAAGTAAAACGCATGAGGCTTATAATATAATTAAAAGGAATTTTAGAGAAGAAAAGGCACAAAAGAATAAGATGTGGAATGTTCTAGTTTTAGAAAAATGAGAAGATTAGCTCAGGATAGGAAGGAGTGGAGGTGCGGGTCCAATCACTAGGACTGACCTGATTATGATGAATTCTTATTTTATGGTAATCATCAATGTAGGTTGCTCTAGCTACATCCTTAATCATTTGCGAACTGTCCATATAACTGGAAGTATAAGCCACTTGCAAGTGGAACCGCTATGTACCCTTTTCTCTGATCGTAAAGCATATCAAAAATCAGTCAGCAAAATTTTTATGTGGGTTTTTATTGTTTATGTACCTACACTATGATGATTTTTATTTTTCGATGAGACAGATTCTAAAGGACTAATCAGACTCGTCCTTTGCCGAAAAATTCTCACTGAATATTTGGTTTTTCCGTAAATGAATTAACCGAATATATATTCGATATTGGGTTAATTGCTCTATTTACTATAAGCCCATCAGTTTAAAATGATTTGGACTGAAAATTCATACATGGGTATTATGAAATAATTACCATCATTTCTGGGTAATTAATTATTCGTGTACAAGATTTGTTTTCTTTTTTTTTTTAATGGAGTAACCAGAAATTCCGTTTCTTCTATCTGATTATTGTTTCATTTTTTTCAGGTTCTACAACAAGCCGGAAACGTAGAAAGATTGGGTAGATTTCTATGGTCATTGCCTGCTTGTGACAAACTGCATAACAACGAATCCGTATTAAAAGCCAAAGCTATTGTTGCATTTCACAAAGGAAACTTTAAAGAACTGTATAAAATTTTAGAAAGTCACAATTTTAGTCCTCATAATCATTCCAAACTTCAAGCACTCTGGCTTAAAGCTCATTACCTCGAGGCAGAAAAACAGCGAGGTAAGATGTCATTGTCTTTTCTTCTCTTCTTCCCTATAATACCTAATTTCATAAGTAATGATACAAAGTCAAATAATGAGATTCAAACGATTGTCACTATGTTTTGGTGGAAAATAAAATCAAAGCAACTACATAAAATTAATAAACTGTATTAATATTAAGCCAAAAAGGTAACTATTTTTGGACAATGAAATGTTTGAATAGGGTTCAATATTCTGGTTTTATAACCGTTGGCTGTGATCCAGGATTGATCCTCCTTCTGTTCTACAGCAAAGGCTTCTATTTAATTGTTACGTTTTTTGAGGATGAGGTAGAAAGAAGCTGGCCAAAAGTTGGTTAAACGGCTTTTCTCTAAAAGAGGACAGCCAATCCTAAATCAGGACCTTCAAGACCTTTTTTAAATATTACCGATGCGAAAACCTGAATTAATTCATTAATTTATTTCATTGTTCCATTAGTTCAGCATCACGATCAGTCAGTCAGTAATGTTATTTTCTTGTCCATTGCACGTACATATTATTAAATTATCGTTTATATTTATAAGTTCCTACTTATGCCAAAATTTACTTGTGATGCTAGCCTGCCTAGTTCTTTACTTTAATTCTGTTTACATAATACTACAGTATTTATTTTGTTGAGAAATTTTAGTATAGTCGGAGTTCCACGTATTACTTGATACTGTCGAAATTAACTGATTTACTATAGAGTAGCCGATGCTCAGTTTTCTTCTTCTATTAACATAGAATTATTAAACAGAAACGTATGGGTTAATAAGACCCGTTTTGTTTGCCTATTTTGGATCGGGTAAAGAACAATTCCACAGCTGAATTGACTTCTTTTTATAATAACTCAAGATATGAAGATTCTTAATCGAGATACTTAATACTTTTCATATACTTTAGTACTTACTGAAAAACTTCACAAACATAAGTCGCGAAGCATTTGTTTTTAACCATGTATCACTGTTGTTGGACTTTCTGGACATACTGAAGCTAGGAGGGCATAATGTACCATTAAAATCAAAACAGCATCAGTTCACCGACAGGACGCGAAAGCCGTTATCAATTTGACATGTTTTATTTGTTATCATTACATGGTAGTCAGTCCAGAAGTTGGTTTGATACGCATCTCCACTATACAGTCCTTCTTATCCTGAGACAATTTTCACATTTTCCTAAAACCAGAATATCCCTCATCGCTAGCTATCTGCGCATAGCAATCTAGGTCTTTTTCTGCTCTTCTTCACTTCTGTATCTCCATTTGATTATGACATCATATCTGAAACGATTCTAAATTTTCCGCCGCTCCCACCGTCAAATGGGAGGAGCCTTAAAACATGGCGCCAATTAGGGAAAATTTATCGTAGTTCCTATAGTGTACCGTGCATTTTCCAAGTTTTTAAATTACGATAAAATGATAAGTATTGACACAAAGCCTCGGAAAGGAAATTTCGTTGAAGGTGAGCGTGTTTTTAATGCCTATAAAATTCGGAAATAGCAAATCCGGAAGCTAGCCTTAAAATTCCGTCAAGTTTACTGCCTACTTTTTACAAACATCGGATTTAAAAAGTGATTCACGTTATATAATTGGTGAGGTGATTCTGGGTGATTTAAGCAATATCATATCAATGACTTGCACGTGCAAAGCCGATTTAAGAGAACGTTGCAAACACATTATTGCAACTTTGTTGTATTGTAGCAGGTAGGTTCTTAACCTCAAAATATTTATATCGTATCATTAGAATTGTGTTAAATCAATTACACAGGAATAAATAATTTCTCACTTTATAATTTTAGTATGATTCTAGTTTTAAATATTAAGGTTATGGTTGATGGTAAATACTTGCTGAAATATAATCATTTGCATTAAAATGACGTGAACAAATTTTTATTCCGGAATTCACTTCTTTGATACCTACTGCTTTCATCCAAGCTTCTATTAGTTTTACTTTCTTCTCTAATTTTCCGAATATATTTTTTACATATATAAAACGGTTAGTTTTTATTGTAAAGTAGTTAATGTAGGTAGAGTGAAGATCTATGTCTGAAGTGCTATTGCAGCTTTTCACTGAACATATTAACTTTTTATTTGATTTAACTTTAAAAGAGAACTTCGTCGACTCCATCACCAAAAAAAATATTTTTACTTTTTTAACGTGTTTTATTATTTTAATAAACAATTTTACAATTTCCGTGCACAGTTCCTATGTAAATTTTTCCCTCATTCGAGTTATAAATTTTGCCACCAGATGGTGTATGCCCATTTGACGGATCCCAATAGTGTAAAAACAAACAAAAAATCGGATTTTCTGACTCTCCTTCTGAAAAAAGCAATTGTTCCAAACAATGGTCCATGGTAATACATCTATCCATGTATGCAGTTGCTGTGGGTAGTGGATGTGTCTGTCTGTACCCATAGAAATAGCATTTGTGATTTCTTGCAGGTAGGCAGCTGGGTGCTGTGGGCAAATACCGCGTCCGACGGAAGTTTCCTCTCCCCCGCACCATATGGGACGGCGAAGAGACAAGTTACTGCTTCAAGGAAAAATCAAGAAGCGTTCTAAGGGAATGGTACTCACACAATCCTTATCCGAGTCCGCGGGAAAAAAGAGAACTCGCCGACGCAACTGGACTTACAACCACCCAAGTTTCCAATTGGTTTAAAAACAGACGGCAACGAGACAGGGCGGCGGAGCACAAAGAAAGGTAATTCTTTCTTTTTAACCCTACGTGGTTATTACCCATTTCCAAATATTAATGCACCGTACCAAAATGAAACACTTTCAGTACATCGAATTAATTCAGGGCTTTCCAGAGTGTCATATTCCTGATTTCATACAAAATTGTTTTGTAGATTAGCATATGCTTAGATTTGCGAATCACTAATGTATCTAATAGGTAGGACTGAGCCCTTTTGAGGCTGGTAGCACTGAACAAGTAATTGGGGCTTCGTGTATGAACTAAGTATTTTATATAAAACATTTTGCTATGTGCTATCGGTAATTCAAAGGGCGTTAAGCCCTTTCAAAGAGTTTCAAGCAGTTCCAAAGTGCGTAGGGATTTGAATCTAAATCTATAAGCGGTTTCGAAATAATTGGCAATTCCGAACCCAATTGGGTAAAGCAAATTAAGTAAGAGCTATGGGCTTGGGGTTCGGAACTCTTTTGGTCAGGACTTTGCCCAGATTGGATTATTGGAGGTATCCTTAAATAAAACGGAGGCGATATATTGGTATATAAGAAAGGCGAAAGTAGGGTTAAAGCTCATATAAACATCGGAGACGGAAAACTAAATGATCGTCGATTTCCAATATCTGGGAAGTCAAATAAGAATAAAAGCGATAAAGACCTGAAATAAACAATAGCATAAGGTCGAGTCGCATCCAAGGATCATAGCTGGCCAGTGATTAGTATTGTGTGCTTCCAAACCTTTCAGGTCTTGGAAACACTGTAATTTAAGCTTTTCGATGAACAAGGGGTTGAGCTTTGGTACACCAATTACTTTATGAAAATGCTTAATAATTAAATGGGCTTCAAGCTCTTTCAGAGTGCTTGTAGGTGGGCATTATAAATAATTATAATTCGAAGTTTTGGACTTCTTGGGCCTGGCTTCAAGAATTAAAACGCTTTAGGTGGGGCTTTGAGTACATTTAGATAAATAACAATCTTTCCTGGTTAGGTTCTTCCAAATTAGCCCAAAACTGTCATCATTAGTTTACTTATCAAAAGAAAAGCTTTTGGATAGAAAGAATCAATTTACAAAAAACATTTTTTTGAAATGGGCAAAATGCCTGCGAACCATAAATAAAGAACAAAATAATTATTTGAAACGCATTTCCTGTCGATGATGCCGTGTGCCGTGACATTTCTGGCTCGACTCTCTTTCTAAGTATTCCACACCACATCTCCCTAGCGCTCTCTAATGCGCATTAGTTTGAGAAGTGAGAAAATAAAAGAATCGAACGCGGTCGGTTTGTGGTATAAAATGGAATCGCAATGGTATCAAATTACGGCTCATATGACTCATATTCTATTTCGAGCGTCGTGTCGACGATGGCCCCGGCGCCGTCGCTACGCCACGATTTGTCGACGCTTAGCGTGAAAACCTGGCGTCGCCGTCGGTCGCTTCCCACCGTTTCACTCCCGAGTTCCCATGCTTACTTTGTAACTAACCACATACTACATAATAACTGGTTGACTAGTGGGATTTGACTTTTGCAGCTCTGTTATTACATTCTGCTAGACTATTATTGATGAGGTATTAAGTAAAAAAAAAATAAAGTCTTCAATTAAAATAGAAATCGAGATCTTGTTTACTAATTTGCCTAATTCCACACGTTAAATTAGAAAAAGTCACCAACATTCGGTATTTAGAATGCCAGATAACTCAAGATAGAAAAATGTAGAATAGCAAAGAGTCAAGTCATTAATAGCTTAAGAGAGATTACTGTTCGCGGAAGGTTAATTTAGAATTTCGAAAAAGATTATTAAACGTAGGAATATATTTCGAGCGCGACGAAAATGAAAAAATTTGGTTAGAAACGAGGAAATATTGGAAAACATAGGAGAATAGGAAAAGGAGAGATAGGATGGTAGGACATCTTTTGAGAGATGAAGGACTGGTATGTCTGAAATAGAAACATGAGTACAAATTGACAGAGGAAGGCTTGGAGGTGGGGTGTTGTAGCTTTCGGGAAATTGGAAAGTTGACTCATGATAGAAAAGAGTGAAGCTGCATCTCCAATCACCTACGATGATGATACTGAAAATGGTTTTAATTGAAGATCTTCGCCAAAATCTACATCAAAGATCATTTCCAAATTTTTGGATATATGGTCTAGTTTGGAAATGGCAGAGGAAGATACAAAATACATATATAAAAACAGTTATTTCTAAATATTTCAGAAGCTATTGTTACGATGGTCATTATAACTAACATTGACAGTATTATCAATGATTAATGATAGAATGTACAGCGTTGAGTACTTTACAAATTGCTTTTTTTAGGCTTTTGAGACATTTTGATGTTACCAAAGTCCATTAGTTTATTTTTAACGTTCTTCATTCAAATTTAATTTATTTTGGACAACTAAAAGTAATACCAATAATATTGTATACAAAAAGTACTACAGAATGTTCATTAAAAGAAAAATTAATAAACTTTATCAATCAGCATAAATAAAAGAAGTTTTGACTGTTAATCCAATTGCTCAATTAGTTAAGTGTTGTCCACATCTGCTCGATTTCGAGGACTTCTACCGTTTAAATTTTCAATTGTTTATAAATATTTAATTACTAGTTTGATTGTTATGTTATGAATCAATGAAATGTGAAATAGATCATGTGCACAGGTATTTTATTATAAATTCACCTTTGTAATTTACCTAGAGTTAAACCCCACAAGTCCTTATAATACAACGACTTGTTTTCGTATTAATTACATTTAAAAGCTTAAGTATTCTTTACTTTTTTTGTCTGCCTAAAACGGGAAGCATTGAAAGTGAAAGGGGCTGAAACTGAGGGTTACTGTTCTTATGAGGTTTCCGTCTAGTAACTCGATAATCCAGTTATGATCCCGGAAAATAACGACGGACAACAGCAATGTTAATTAGAATTTGACAGAAGGAAATTATCTATTCGTTGTATAAAATAATTCATTAGAAATAAGATCAACTTGCAAACCATAAGTATTACATTTCACTATACTAAATTTAAAGGTTAATAAATACTTATGAGGTAACCGTCTTACCTTTTAATTATTATTAGTTGACAATTTTCGAGTTAAAAATGTGTATAATATATGTATATTCTGATTAGAATAGATTAGCAGTTACATTGGTGGTTTTTAGTTGGAATTCAATAAAATTTCAATTGTTATGAAGTTAGAAAAATCCATACAGTTTTAAGTAAATAAATCAATCAAATACCAAATTTTCATTGTTGTAGACATAAGTACAGCTACAGCACACTAGGCGATCAATAAAATCATTCGAAATATCTGGTATCAAATTATTTATTAATATTTAAGGAATGCCTTACCTTAAAACCTTAACGAGCCGCTTGGTCTGGATTATGTTGTATATGATGCATATGAATCGAAGAAACTCTTGGATTAAAAGTTCCAAAGACACAAAATATAAGTCTCAAATTTCGTTAGATTAATAATTTAAATAATTAATTATTAAATTAATACTAATTAATGGATAAACCGTGTTCAAACAGCGACGTTGAATTGCAAATATAACCTAACCGTTATAGTAGTAGTACTTAATTATGTAGTGAAAGTAACAACACATTCTTTTAAACGATCTCAATTTTTTAAACGTTTTGTGACTTGATGACACTAAACTAACTTTAATTTTGAATGTAACATAATACATATGTTCAATTAAAAACATTAAGCACACCATACGTACACTAATTATTCACCAAACACAACGATTATCTATATAACTGGAACTGCGCGAAGATGTCTTCATAATAAACAGTTATCGCGTCGTACATCAATCTGATGCCAGTATTGTGAATGCCAGTGGTGGTTCGTTGATTAGACGCCCTAAGAGTGTCAAGAAGCGATTTTGGCCTAATTATTGTTAACACTGAATACCTGCAGTTACATAATAATAACAACAATACAAACAACGATACCCAATATTTAGTAAATTGCCCAGGTTAAAAGACTTCACTGCAATTCATTGGCTTTCACGGCCAGCAAGGACTGTTCTGTTGGAGATTATAATGTTTTGCTTTTCCAAACGTTTTTGACGTTTCATACTGACGGTATCATCAGTAAATCACTGAAGATACTAAATAAAATGGATGATTAATAATCTCTAAAAGAAAAATTATTTCTTACTAAATGTATTTCGATAAAACTTGTTGGTAAATAAGTCTTCTTAATTATGTATTTAGGGAGTAAATGTCGTGTAATTCTTGGATTTTGCATTGTCTCTAAACACTTTAACAGTTTTTTGTACTAGAAACAACAAATGTTGAAATGATGAGGGCTTTGAATCGGATGAAGCATCCTAGTTGTCCTGTTAGGGTACAAAAAATTTTATTTTATTATTTATCTAATTATTAAAAACGCGGCATAATATTGAAGAGTTCTACAGTTTTTGTATTTTTCCTATAGTGAGAGTATTGTTTTATTGGAGAACTAGACAACTTTTTTGTTTTTAGGATGTATCTCCCTGTATAAACATCCCACCTCATACTAAATAGTTCCAATTTTATTAAATGATCATGTCTGGGCTGCGTGGAACTAGTAAGGAGTTCCTAAAAGGATTACTATAAAAAAATACCATACGTACCTTTGCAAAAAAGTTGACAAGTCAGAGCCGGACTGCGTTATATTAGGGGTTTTCAATAGGGCGCTCAAAACAGGGCCGGATCGGAATAAGTATGAAATCTTCTAACACGACTACGATAAGAAAATTAACTCAGGACCCTATACGAATAAGCAAGGATTTTCGTAGTAGGGAACCCCTTTTACTACCTATTAAATGGCAATTATGGATATTGTAATACAGCTTTCCCACTAAAACATGACCAGGTCTGCTTGTAAGTACGAAGAAGGTGTATACTGTAAAATGAAAAAAAAAAAAATGTTATTTTTTACTTTTCCTATTTTTTATGACCTTGTATAAAGTTTTGTCGAGGTGTTATCGCACAAAACAAGTTGAATCATAAAAATATATAAAATTAGAAGATTTTCGTCATTATTTATACATTTATTTTGGAAAACTTAAATAAATACAGCCACAGAATAGTACATTTATAAAAATGAAAAACACAACGGATATTTTTCCCTTAAATTGAAAATGCTCTCCAAGGCAAAAAAAAAATCCAATTTAAAGCAACCGCCTCCGGATTTTTAACACGTGAAACGAAGAGACCTGTGCTAACGAGAAGGATGGAGAAATATTACCGTTCTGAAATGAAATTGGTGGTTTGCAAGGGGGAAAATGGATAGCAACGGCAAAGTGATGTTTGAACAGACACCGTTGTTTTGGTGAAACTTGATCCGGGCAGCGCCCCCGGCGCAGAGGCTGAAGGGACGGACGAACTAGCGAAAGGCTGCGGAACCACTCGGAAAACCACCGACGACGGCAGCTCCTGCCTTTAATACACTTCTATCACTTAACAGCCATCAGATCCCATTATCTCAGCTAAGCAGTAACGCTACTCTTTCTATATACATACGTACATACATGTACATGTATTATCCTATTCTAGTCAAAACTAATCCCAAATGGCCTTGAAAACCGTTAAACAGAATCCGTAAAATTCTAGAGAAGTTATTAAAATTTTGGTCTGATGTAGGTATTCCTTCGCATAATTGAATTTGAACGTGATATTACATATCGTGTCGGATATTCACTGTAAACTGATGGTCAAAAAGGGTTTTCTGAAACATTAATCAAAAAATACCTTAAACTAAATGTTGGGATTTTCGATTGTTATATCAGCAGAAGTTAAATTAGAATTTTGGTAGGAAATATTACTTCGTATCACTGAATTTGCAATATAGTAGACGGTCACTTCGCGACCGTTTAATTTAGAAATTTCAAATATATTGTATGGGTGCGAAACGTGTATGGTGGGCGCGGCGAAAAAGAAAAGGTCAGAAGAGTTCAAAATGTGGTGTTACCAGCAAATGATGAAGATACCGTGGATAGAAAAAGTTAGAAATATTGATGTATCAGAAAATGTAGGAGAACAGAGGACGCCGTCAAATTCAATAAGAAATAGGCGAGATAGATTGGTAAAACACTTCCTCATGCATGAAGGATTAGTTGGAGACATATTAGAAGCAGAAACAGGAGTTAAAAGGAGTAGAGGTAGATTTAGATTACATTGCTGCTTACAAAAGAGTTATAGATGTCGGATGTTTTTCTTTCAGACAAATATTAGCTCAGGATAGGAAATGTGGAGATGCGTGTCCAACCAGGCTTAGGACCAATGACCCTATGATGTTATAACACTGAATTTTAACATGCTTTTGAATACATTTCTTAGGAAATTGTAAATCGGGAAGGTTTTGCTTTTTACTGGAACATTAATCTACTTGTCCCTACTTTAAATTAGATAATAGAATTTTAAACTTACAAAACAATTTTTATCCAAACTTTTTCTGTTACTCAAACTAAATTCCTATTATTGTTAACACTGAATACCTGCAGTTACATAATAATAACAACAATACAAACAACGATACCCAATATTTAGTAAATTGCCCAGGTTAAAAGACTTCACTGCAATTCATTGGCTTTCACGGCCAGCAAGGACTGTTCTGTTGGAGATTATAATGTTTTGCTTTTCCAAACGTTTTTGGCGTTTCATACTGACGGTATCATCAGTAAATCACTGAAGATACTAAATAAAATGGATGATTAATAATCTCTAAAAGAAAAATTATTTCTTACTAAATGTATTTCGATAAAACTTGTTGGTAAATAAGTCTTCTTAATTATGTATTTAGGGAGTAAATGTCGTGTAATTCTTGGATTTTGCATTGTCTCTAAACACTTTAACAGTTTTTTGTACTAGAAACAACAAATGTTGAAATGATGAGGGCTTTGAATCGGATGAAGCATCCTAGTTGTCCTGTTAGGGTACAAAAAATTTTATTTTATTATTTATCTAATTATTAAAAACGCGGCATAATATTGAAGAGTTCTACAGTTTTTGTATTTTTCCCATAGTGAGAGTATTGTTTTATTGGAGAACTAGACAACTTTTTTGTTTTTAGGATGTATCTCCCTGTATAAACATCCCACCTCATACTAAATAGTTCCAATTTTGTTAAATGATCATGTCTGGGCTGCGTGGAACTAGTAAGGAGTTCCTAAAAGGATTACTATAAAAAAATACCATAAGTACCTTTGCAAAAAAGTTGACAAGTCAGAGCCGGACTGCGTTATATTAGGGGTTTTCAATAGGGCGCTCAAAACAGGGCCGGATCGGAATAAGTATGAAATCTTCTAACACGACTACGATAAGAAAATTAACTCAGGACCCTATACGAATAAGCAAGGATTTTCGTAGTAGGGAACCCCTTTTACTACCTATTAAATGGCAATTATGGATATTGTAATACAGCTTTCCCACTAAAACATGACCAGGTCTGCTTGTAAGTACGAAGAAGGTGTATACTGTAAAATGAAAAAAAAAAAAATGTTATTTTTTACTTTTCCTATTTTTTATGACCTTGTATAAAGTTTTGTCGAGGTGTTATCGCACAAAACAAGTTGAATCNTGGCGGTAAGAGATTTGCGGACAATGAAGAAGTAATCGAAGCTGTAAATGGTTATTTTGAGGAGCTTGACGAATCAGTCTATAGAGATGGCATTAATAGACTGGAACACCGCTATGAGAAATGTATCAGCCTTGGAGGAGATTATGTTGAGAAATAAAAAAAAAAAATTTTTAAAAACCTTGTTTTTCTTGGTCAGGCCGGAAACTTATCAATCCACCCTCGTATTTGCTTAATTGAAATAAAAGTTTTAACTCCAGTGCCCTGTGTCTAAATTATCTATCTCATTAATAATCTAAATCCAAGTTTTTCAGGGTTGCTTTTTCCAAATAATATATATATGTACCTTCTTCTTCTTTCATGATAGTTGAAGGCATGTTGAAGAATGTTAGAAAAAGGTTTGTTCTTTAAACGTGAAAAAGCATTAAACTTGGTCATTTACTTACAACTAGTAGTTTGTATATAAATTGTAATACATCTGAACAAAATCATAAATGTCAACAGAGGTTTCATGTTATTTGATCCTCCAGGGGATGTATTAGGGATATTTTGTCTGGAGGAAATTTGTCCGGGGATATTCTGTCAGGGATTCTTTGTATGAGGATCAAAACGCCTGATTCCGTCAACAGCTTCAACTGCAGATCATTTTGATTTAAATAAAATGGTATTGAATAATCTTAATTCCAAATTTTCAAAAATCGATCACTAGCTGTATACTATAATACATAGGACACTTAAATTGTTAATCTAATTCTAGTTGGAGCCCGGGGCAGACGCCCTTCACTCTCTTCCCCTAAATACGGTCCTGGCTAGGAGTACAAAATTTGAGACTCATATGTACGATGTGAAGCGTTTAAAGAACAGCTTAATAACCTTTTAAAGAAAATGTGTTCCATTTATTTCCGCTTGCAAGTAGTTACGTATACGTTGCAGAATGAAAGAAGTGAAAAATTTCACACTAGAGGTTCTATTTCTATTCTAATGGTGTCAGGTGATCGTTGGTAAACGCGATCCGAGAGTAGCGAATATATGCCACTATTTTTAACCTCGAGACATTTGATACCGTATTACACAGTCGAAATAATTGTATCGCCCATAAAGCCCGATTATTTGGTAACCATGTGAAAACCGTCAATGAATTTCTCTTTGCCAAAAAAATATTGCTTTTTTGCTGTTATGAATTAAGTACAAAAAAATAAAATTCATTTTCAATATTCTTTACTACGACATTGTTAGTTAAGTAATAGTGGATTAATATGCAATATTAATTTGAAATCATTTTTTCGATTTCTATTTACCCACTGCAAACTACCTCAAAAATCGAATATTGCATATTAATCCACTATTAAGTAACTAACAATGTCATAGGATTTCATATATNTGTCACCTCTCGTAGTTTAGTGGTAAAACATTGGTGCGTAAAGCCAAAGGTCCCGAGTTCGATTCCCGGCGGGGGTGTGACAACAGCAACAATTTTTCCCTCATTAATTTGAGGTAGTTTGTAGTGGGTAAATAAAAAATCGAAAAAATGATTTCAAACTAATATTGAATATTCTTTACGTTTTGTTAAATTTTCATTATGCAACAACATATTTTTTACAATCATATTTTGGTGCATTACTTATTATACAAAAGCCCTTTGTCAGTAAAGTTCGTTCAGCTGTTTAGAATACAAACTTTATGGATTAAGCAAACACTTGGATTAAAGGTTTTACTAAAATTTTAATAAGAATTCTCTTATAATGGTCTTAACTTATGAAGCCTTATCAAAAAGTTGAGATATTGGAAACTGTGTAACATAAAACCTTTTAGCAAGATTTTTTTTCTTTTTATTGGTTGAAATTTAGTTCATGTTATCATAAAACTAAAACTTCCTATTTTAGACAACTGACTTTAAAACTTCTGAAGATATAGATATAGGCGGACAGAGGTTCTAACAATTACAGATTGGATCGGTCAAAGACAAAAACAACTATTGTATAAATAGGCTGAAACCTCTCTAACGTAACTGTATTTTTAAACTCAAAATCAAACACATATACACTTGTTCCAATAAGAACCATGCCATCGTACAGAGAGAGTCTGGTTGTGTGCGTGTCTTTTTTTTTGTTTATAATAAGTAAGTATAATAAGTAAGTGAATACATACAATAATATGTGTGTATGTTTGCCTGTATGGTGTGCATGCATGTCCATAAGGTGGATCGAGGGACCACCTACACGCGGGCCTCCGTTGGATAGAGTACGGCCCGTTGCTGCTATCGGGTTACACCTGCGGGCCGTCGTCGTCGTGGTCCGAAACATGACACCGGTAAACGCTCCACAGCTCATCCGTTGATGAACGGACACATGGTTCAACTCCTGGAACTCTTTATACATATTTTACTTGTACGTACCTACAGTACATTCTTTACTCACTTGTTAGCGAAAACAAAAAGAAAGGTCGAACACGTAATTTCGTAATACAGGTGTTGGCACCGACGAGCGAATTCGTGGTCGTGAGATCCAGCCTTTAAATTTAAAAGTTTAATAGTCATCCACCCAGTGCTCTTCGAACATCCGGATGTTGAAAAATTTACATTCAGAACCATTACTGCCAAGAAGGCACAAGTTCTGAAAACTTACATCATTATCATAAGGTCGTCGGTTCTAAGATTGGTTGGACACGCACCTCCACTCTTTCCTATCCTGAATTAATCTTCGCTTTTCCCTAAAACTAGAATATCTCACATTCTTAACTATTTTTGACGTAGACCTTATGCCTGAGAAGGTGTCCTACCAACCTATCTCGCCTATTTTTTATTGACTTCCATAGAGTCCTCTGTTCTCCTATTCTTTCTAATACCTCTTCATTTCTAACCTTCTCCATCCACGGTATCCTCATCATTTTCCTGTACACCATACATTTCGAACGCTTATAAAATTTTCTTTTCCGCCGCGTCCATTGTCCATGTACTACCCGTACAGCGTCGTGCTCCAAATATACACCTTTAACAACCTTTTTCGAATTTCTAAATTAACCGTTCGCCAGCATAGAAGTGACTTCTTCTTACTTACGGCGACTCGACTCTTCTCCTGACTTATCTGACTCCCTAGATACCTAAAATCAGCCACTTCTTCTAATTTTTCGTCTCTTTTTCTTTCCCTACTTTTCCCTACTTTTTCCTCCCTTACAAACCAGTATTTTTGTTTTACTTTTATTTATTTTCATACAATACTGTTTTGTCAACGCCAACAAGACTTACATATTTTGGGTAAATATTACTTAGACTGCACTGGGTAGGATGTGATTAATAAAATTTGCTAAAATTCTTATATAGTAAATCTATCAATATCCAACGCTGATTTTTATTCAAAATCGCCTTTCGTCGTCCAAATGAATTCTCCGAGTTTGAGCCCATTGGGGTATCTTCTATTCTTCAAGGACCGTGTCCTCCCAGAACATTGGCGATCAATTGCATGATCTTTACTTTGTCCTCACCGATTCTAAACAGTGCCGTGATGCTCCCTCCGTACCACTGGCGAAGATTCTTGCTTTCCCTCTATTTTTCTCTGCATAACTACATGGAGCAATTCATGTTTTGGATTTCTGATTACGTTAGTAATTCCAATTTTCTTCTCTTTATGCTATTGAATATCTCTCTTTCTTGTTTATACGCTGTAGAACGGCTTCATTCATTGGGGTATTTTACACGTAATAATTCAATTATGCCCCACCCATACACCCATTTGTTATTATAAAGTCGCGAACTGAGACAGGTCAGCCTAGCTAATTGTTGCACTTGTGATCGTTTTTGACCGCTCTTTCTCTATTTATTTTATGTATTTTAATTTATTTTTTGTTGATTATTTGATACAGATGTAGCGGGTCAGTCAGGACTAACTTACCACATATGTATTATTTATCACTAGAACCTAAAATGGTGGATGATAACACTTAATGTATTTAGTCAGTAGTACCTAACAAAGGTAAATGGAACTAAATTGAAACATATTGAATATTTCTGTACAATACAACTACCCAGCGCAAACCACCGGTGTTTGCAAGTGGTAGCTATGGTGGTGTAGGAGATATGATGATCGACTTGGGGTATTTTCATATTTCAACTAGTGTTTAAAAAAATGCTTAGTAGAATCTCTCAGGTTTGGTGAATGTGTGAATTTTCGGCTGGACCACCGCCCATGGAACGCCAGTTAAGAATAAGTGTGAGAATTTACCAGAATGTTCTGGAATATCTCTAGCGCAGTTCTCAGATAGAATGTTTTCGAATGTCTAAAGTCCTTAGGTATATAGAATGTTCTAGAATGAATTGGACTGAAAGAATCGAGAATGTTCAGGAATTTTCGAGGATCATTATTTGTGCATACTGGGACTCGCTACCGACATTTTCATATTTATATTTTGACCAGCGCTTTAAAAAGTTTTTGTAATCTATAATATTCGATACTGTTCCAGCTTGATGTGGGTGTCGGTCTGCATGTCAACCCACCGGTCAACAGTTTCGACCAACACTAAAGGAATTATTTAGATTTGTATGGTGTGTTTTGGGTGAATTTATTTCATTAATTAAATTTTCTGTTGTAACTCCCCTTACATATTTTGAAAAAAGAAAATACTTCTCCGCTTGAATAACTGTACAAACCATAGGTGTATTATCAGAGAAGTCCCAAACGAATGAAGTATTTATTTCCACCATATAATTATTTTCTCCTACCTTCAATTCTAATCTCGAAACAGATACTTATTGCGAGACAGCCTGTTCGTAGGCAAGCAAATTAATTTCGCTTTGTTCCAACACCCGTGGAACTTCTACAAACCATCAAGTAGATACATAGTACACCCATACCCAACACACCCACCCTGTACTTGTAATTTTTAACTCGTCACGGACTGTTCGATGAATTATCAGCGTTATTGCGAATGAGCCTCGTTATATAGTAAACGAATCATATAATTAATATTGCACTGCAGTTTGAACTAAACTTTTTAATTGAGAATCGTACTTGTATGAGTATATTCGTATTTGATCGAACACGTAATAATAGACATATGTTACCTCGTTCCACCCATGTTCCATTGGTACCCGATCACAATGGGCTGCTGCAGAAAAGCCAACTGTGCAAACTTTGCGACAAATATTATGTAAACCGAAAAGAGGATAACGATATTCGATCCGTCGCACTCACTGATATAATTGAAGTTCATGTGAAGACCGCAAGTTTTTTTTGCCATACGAAGACAATAAATTATGTAAACAATTTAAAAATAATCATTGCATTTGTAACGAATTTACTAAAACGTCTATTTATCTAAGCCAGTCCCAAGTTTATGCGTAATTTATTTGGTAAGAAATCACACTAATAACAATGTTTTCTTCTGTACGCTTCCTATCTATATCAACTACCTTGTGTTAATAAATCCCGTCGGATGCTGGTCACTTAATTATAAGGTAATGGAATACATTCCTGATTAGGCATTTCCGGAAACTTCTCGGAAGTTTCTTTTGTCCGTACACCGTACAGTCTTGTCCGTCGTGTGATTTATGAGCTCTGCCGCCGGTTTTCGAGATGCCTCCCATATCGATCGCCTGCGGCATTTGTTCATAGCAGAATCACTGTATATATAATGGGTTTAAATATTAAAATAGTGTTACTAAAAGTTTGTTTGCATGAGCAACATTACCATGATAACCCCTAACGAACAACATGAAAGGGAATAACAACCTTACTAATAAGTACCTCCTAGAGCTTTTCCTATGGACATCACATCATACATGTAGATTTGTTAATCAATGAAATTACATTTCTGATGAATTAACTTATTAAAAATGTTTTATGGTCAAATTAATCGCGTATAATAGAAGAATTAAATATCTTCTGTTGTATTTCCATAGTCTACTGAACAAAATTGGTTTGTAAAAAAAATATTTGTAAAATTGAGTCTCTTTAGAAAACTAATAAGCTAAAGTTCATTAAAATGCGTAACAAGCCAAGAAACAAAAGAACGAACACGTGAAAAACTAAAACGTTTCACATTCCGATGACGTTAGATGATGGTAGTGACTGCATTTATACAAATGTGTAACAAGACAGCATGGGCGGTTTCGACAAACATGTGGCTGCCACTTGTCGCCTGGCGTGATGATCATTTTGGTCCATTTCGGCCTCATTCCTTCACAAGAGAGGGCGAAATGAGTGTTTATTTTACCATCAATTTGCCTTGTCAGCTGCCTTTTAATTCCACAACCAGAAGATTTACATCCACCCTTGTTTGTCGAATTGGGATGAGGGAATCGAACTGGTTTGAAAACAATACATGTCTACGTTGAAAGTTAAATTTTCTGCATTTGTTGTCGTTAGTTATATTTTACAACTAAAGCTAACCGAAAAATTAACATTAAATTAATTAACGTAAATTAGCATTAAAAACCACACTGGCGAAATTAAAAGATGTGTCATTTAGATTCAAATTTTGCAATTCATACGCGGAAACAAGCAATTCATTTAATATTTTCTGAAAAAAGGAAGGACGAACAATAGTGTTCTGAGTTTTAATACTACATTTCTCTACTTAATTACATATGTAAATGGCAGATAACTATAAAAAAAACTACAATCAAAACAGCTACCACACACCACGATTGAAGACCGATTAAAATCGTTCGAAAAAATTACAATTTAGCATAAGTTATACGTTTTCGGAATTTCATACATTAATTTTATTTGAAACTGTATTTGTGAAATAACAGGAAGGATCTCACAGAACAATATGTAGAATACACGCGAAGTGATCTGGTGACAGAACAACCTTCTTTCAGAACATTGAAATAAACAAAAATTAGTTAAAATACTTTATTGGACCAGATTTTGGTACGTATATATAGGTAGGTGTTGCCCAAAAAGTGCCTTGATCATTGTATTCTTTTCAATTTTAGAAACACGTAACCAAAATTGATATTATTTATGTAAATTATCATTCTTTTAAAACTAATAAACGCTATATATTAATGACTTTCAAAATCGTAATTTTTATCGAATCCATAAAGGGTGATGGAAAATCATAGGGGTATTCGGTGCAGATAATGGAAAGCCTATCAACATTATTTTCGTTTGTATTTTTTGTGACTAATAATCGTTGCCGAAGCGTTGATCAATTTGAAATCAAAGAACATTAGATAAACTTGAATGTAAAAGATTTTTGCCTTGAAATTGTGAATTAAAAGAAACCTTTTTCAAAGAAACCGAGAATAATAGCATAAACTACCAAATTTTGACGCCTTGTAAAAGTTGGACTCGGATCTCGCCTAAAAAATCATAAAAATCCATTCCAAACTGCCACGAAGGCTTCTTTTCCAATTGAAGTTAAAATCATGTTATAATTAGTTTCTATTTTTGACGCTCTCTATTACGTTTTGTGTGGACCTGAATTTATTTATTCTATTAATTAGGATAATGTCTGCATGTACTTTTTCTACAAATACAGCAATTTTATAGCAATTTCTCGTTGATGTTTGGAATTTCGGAACGAAAAACTTGTGAGTATACATTGTGAACGATTTATTAGCAGTTTATTGTGATTTTTATAAGCAGTCTGATTGGTCATAATCGTAGATATAATAATTAAGTGGTTTTGAATAAAAGAACCTTAGTCATTTTTTCTTGCTGGTATTTGCGAAGATGTAATAAAACTGTCAGCTTTTATTGTTTTATGTCTATTATTGAAAGTCTTTAAATTTTAACTGCCGTATAAATCAATTGGACCAACGTCAAATTAATGGAAAAGGTTAACCAGAAATGGTATGCTAACAAACTCGAATGTCTTTAGTGTTTGTTTATATTCCACAACACAATACAGTTCAAACTCGTGCTGAAACTGTCATATTAATTTAAAGTTCAACAAGAAGATGTATATTAACAAATATAGTGGGAGAGTACAATAAAATAAATTGCAATACGAATTTCATCAAAATAACTTGAGCTCATTAAAATATTACAATTACATTTTGTAAAAAAAAAAGTAAAACATTCTCATATTTGTTCTGCATATTTTAGAGGAATAGAATTAGATTTCAAAAATGTTAACTTTATTATTAAGATTTATTAATTAGAGTAGAACGGAATAACCCCAAACAATTTTCTTTTTATTTTAAAAGTGATATATCATTTAAAGGTCTTAGTCTAAGCTGGGTCTAAGAATTCAAAAATGCTATTACATGCTTCAAATAGAGATTTTGCCTAGTAATGGATAACTGGGTATCCGGCAAAACCATTACAATTAATGGCTCATGTCTTTGTTATGGCTTTCTTTTAAATACTACCCTCAAACCGATTACCCTGCCCATCATTAGTTTAAGGTATGCGTAGGTAAATAGTAAATTCTCTTCTCTGTGCTTTCAAGACCATTGAAGAATTATCATCATCAGAAAAATTAGTGCGAAAATTTTGGCAATGAGTTTTTTTTTATGCCTTGTTTTAATCTGTCTAAAATGTATATTTGCCAATAACTTTTCTAGTTATTTTTTTTCAGGAAAATTTATAATTCCTTAATAAAATTTTAACTTTGGATATTTACGACTTAGAGTGTCAATTTCCCAATAAACTATTATTATTTTAGTTTGACTGCTACATAGGGGCATACAAATGTCTTAGGTAATGCCCACGTTTTGTTGTCCTGAGTGGTGTCAAACTGGTTTAGTTGATGTCATAAAAGAATGTTAAAAATGTAAAAGCATCACTGAATTGATTCCTAATGTGGGCTTTGTTTCTTTCAGAATGTATTCCTAACACAAAATCAGTGTGGAATGTTGATGGACTTTATGATTATTTCAGTATTTATTATTCATTTGTGAATCTCAATCCCGTATAAGAATTACGAGCCGTTTAATAGCTACAGCATTGAATTAATTAACCCGTGGTGTATTTACAGTTTTAATTAATGAGTACCTCCAATTAATTAAATTTAAAACTTTGCTCTTTAATTATGAAGAACGCGTTTAATACATCAGAAAGACTACAAGAAATAAACCACATAAACAATCTAGTATCACATACATTGTAATAAATTGAATATGCCCTTGTAGGTGAAGTAGTTGTAAAAAAAAATAATCAGTGCTTTAATGTTTTTATTTTATTATTATTTTATTATGTTATAAATATGATATAGCAGTATTAGCATCTAGCAAGGAGGACCTAGAGATAGCTTTAAATAAAATGGGAGCGGTACTGACAGATCAGTACTGTATGAAAATAAATAAAAGTAAAACTAAAATACTGTTATGCAAGGGAAGGAAAAGTAGGGAAAGAGCGAATATAAAGATAGGAGACGAAAAATTAGAAGAAGTGGCTGATTTTAGATATTTAGGAAGTCAGATAAGTCAGGGTGGAAGGAGTAGTAGGGATATAAAGCAGAGGATAGCGCAGGGTCGTGTCGCCTTTAATAAAAAGAAGTCAATATAAGAACAAAGGCTTTCACGGCCGGAATCCATAGTAATGAACTATTGTGTCCACGGCCCTATAGCTCGAATCTTCATTCTACTATAAAAAGAAGTCACTTTTATGCTTGCGAACGGTTAATTTAGAAATTTGAAAAAGATTGTTAAAGGTGTATGTTTGGAGCGCGGCATTGTACGGGTGCGAAACATGGACGGTGGACGAGGCAGAAAAGAAAAGGTTAGAAGCATTCGAAATGTGGTGTTACAGGCGAATGATGACGATACCGTGGATAGAGAAGGTTAGAAATGAAGAGGTATTAGAAGGAATAGGAGAACAGAGGACTCTATGGAAGTCAATAAGAATTGGCGAGATAGGTTGGTAGGACACCTTCTCAGGTATGAAGGTCTAGTCAGAGACATATTAGAGGCAGAAGCAGGAGTTAGGAGGGGTAGAGGTGGACCTAGGTTAGATTACTGTTCGCAAATAATTAAGGATGTGGAATGTTCTAGTTTTAGGGAAATGCGAAGTTTAGCTGAGGATAGGAAAGAGTCGAGGTACGTGTCCAACCAGTCTTAGGACTGACGACCCTATGTTGATGATGAATTTATAAATATTCCCTTTCACATGAAGGGTTTCAGAAGAAGGGCATATCTTCGTTAGATAGGTCAACGTCACTGAGACAAGACCCGTACTGTAAAATATAACCCTTTAAATATTTCCCAAAAATATAATCAGTTAGATACCACAGATTGCTATATGTTGTTTATAATCCTTTCTAATACGATTATATCTCCTCTTACTGAATTCTAATTCACTGCCCACTCTATAAACGCACATGACGCGTATTAACATAAAATATAAACAAAGGCCCGTTGTCTGATATTTATCTACAATTTAAGTCCAATCTATTCTAATAGGACAGCCCAAGGAGATTTTTAAAATCGTCTTTAGCAGAAATGTCTAATGTATTATGCGAAAAAGTAACTGTTGTGTTCTATACTCATGTGCTAACATTAGTAATGATAGAAACAGTAATAAACAAACACAATATGAGATTATTAACGTATAAAAAGAAATTAAGCTACTTTACCTAGTGATATACATTTTTTTAAACTTAAATGATACAACGGTATAGAGCTTTTTTTGATAGGAAATTGCAACATTGATGGAAGCCTTCCACAACGAAGTTTAAAGAATCGAGCTTATTCATTATACTGAGCTTTCGTTATCACTACATAGTATAAAACAAATTCGTTTCCCGCTGTCTGTCCCTATGTATGCTTAGATCTTTAAAACTACCCAACGGATTTTAATTCGGTTTTTTTTAATAGATAAAGTGATTCAAGAGGAAGGTTTATATGTATAATACATGCATAATATAGTAGGGAAACACTGATAATTTTAGAGGTTTCTAATGTGATGTCGTAAATAAACACATTTTTTTGCGCTTACATTGCAAACGCTGGCTGAACCCTACGAGATAGATCAAAATAATATACTACAGTATTGTACACCTTAAAAAGGTCTACAAAAAAGTCCGGGATGGTATATGTCTATCTCTTAGGGATAACCCACAATAACCATTTTTTATCCTTTACTTTTTACGAGAAATAATGGCTTATTTACGAAGCGATTTTAAGCAATACAGCATTAATCCTTATCCAATTAAGTACTTTTAAATACGTTGTGCATTTAATTTAGACGAATATGGCCCTGTACAGCATGTAATTTAAATGAATATTTTCGAAGATATTACAGATTTAAAATGCAAGGACATAGCGGTTGCGGCGGTATGGGTCGGGGGGCCGATTTGTATTGTCTAATGACAAAAGCTGTGAATATTGTATATAAAGACATTCTGTAGTATATTTAGTATCAGCATTGCACCCGTGCGAAGTTGGGGCGGGTCGCTAGTAATATTATAAATTATTTTGCTTGGACGCATTAATACCTTATAATAAAGTGTTTATTGGAGATGAATGAACCCTAGAAAACGTATTCATATTTTTCCACAATGTATAACTGTTAAGGTAGAAACACCATTAAGATCGATACGGAAAATCTATAAACTAGAAGGGAAAATGGAGTTATTCAGTCACAAAGCTTCTGGATGAAGAATTCTCCGCCTTGAACTCGATCCGCTTCTAAAATAATTTTAAATTACTAACTTTAACTGAAGTCGCTCGTTAAAACTTTAAAATCCTTCCTGAATAAAGTTATGTGTATGTTTTGAATAAAATAATTAATTATTTTACTTTTTCGTTTCAGTAACCACGGCAACGTCGACAAGCAACAAGTAGAATCGAGTGGTTCGGAAAGTGAAGCGGAACCGAAACATCCCTCTTATCCATCGGCTTTACCCGTTATGCCTGCTCAGTTGAACTACGCGTCATTAGCAGCCCCTAATATGAGTCAACCGATTTATCCCGGTCCCGGTGTACTACACGACTATCAGACTTTGTGACAGTGGTTTATAAACCCTTCTGATCAAAATAACGTTCAAAATGTACCGTAATGTTTAACTTGTATGTATACATACATAAAGACCTGAAACATTATTATGTCATTGATTCTACAGCATAAAGAAATGTACAAAGAAAAAGACAACGAGCAATCTCAACCACTAATGTATTACTACAAAAATAGTTTGAGATCTTCATTGCTTCATATGGGTACTCTTACACCTATTTTTTATAAAGACATTTTATAATTTCTACTTTTCTAAAGTAGTTAAATAATATGTTAAATATAATCTAGTAAAAGTCCAGTTGCATTAGCATCTTTGATAATTTTTTATGGATATTTTGTACTAAACATTTACGGTCAGTTAAGCAGTAACCCACAGTGAAACAGTCAGTAACAACTTAAAACATTCATAAGCATCCAGCCCAATTATACTCATCGTAATAGGTTTTATCATTGAATGCAAATTAGAATGAATGACATTAACTTCTCATTCACATTTTGGGCACATCTTTTGACTATAATCTTTTGCGAGTAATTTAGAATAAACAACAATCTTTCTATCCACAATTTTTGCACACTATTAAGCATTAGTTCTACAGCAAGTATCATAAAAAAACATGAGGATTTTACGATATTAGTTTATTTACACAATTTTAGACTGTGATTGATTTCGGTGCTGCTTAACTACTAAAAATGTTTAAATTTTTTCTTCTAATTTGACTAAACTATAATACTATGTTACCCACCAAGGGAAGCAAGTATACCACTCCCTTCAGAATGCGGATTACTTTCCGCTGAAAGCGAGGGCGCAAATTCCCGAAAAAGGGTGTGGTACTCTCTTACCGAAACTCGTATAGGATACCCCTGCCCGAAAGTACGACTTTTTCTGATTTCGGGACAGGGCATGACACAATATCGCATACGTTCTTCGGGAAGAAAATACAGCAGCCCTCCCGGAGGTTTGTCGTCCTTACCGGGAGAGGTGACGATTCATACCAGGGAGGCAAATGTCCTACTTTCTTCCCTTGTTGCGTAATATATTGTTAATATTTACACTGAAAATTATACATATTATATAAAGCCGCGTTTAGACTAAGTCGAGTAATTGATAAAGTTGCTCATAAGCCAATTCGCTTCTATTTAAAGCGATATTAAAAAAGGCTCTCGGCAAATGCTTGTTTACCCCTTTACCCCACACCACCAATATTCTTGTGTTTTCAAAGTTTGTAATCTAAAGTTGTGTGTGAGCATTACTTTATATATTTATGTATTGTACGCCACTGTCTTTTGTATAGAATTTATTGTTTTTATTCGCTTAGTCTAAACCAAGAGCGTATCCGGAAATAATTCAGGAGGAGAAGGGAGGAAGGGGGAATTAAGTTTTATACATCTACATTTGAACACTTGATTGACTTTTTCACTTGTTTTTTGCCGTAAAAAAATATTACAGCTTTTTTCTATACTGACGATTTTTCTCACACATTTTTTTGCAATTTTTTACACTACAGAATTAAACCATAAGTCATGGAGCTCATAATGAATAAAGTGATTTGTGATTTCCCTCCTCCCCCCTTTTTGATCTGCCACTGGTCTAAGCTCAAGGTTTATTTTCTTTATTAATTACAATCTGACTGCTTCACTTTTGTACGTTTTGAATCAAAATGTAACGTTTCTTGAAGTTAATGTACTAATTAATTAATACATACTTCTATATTAGGTACCTACTTGATATTCTAGAAGGGTTTATAGAGATGGGAGTGAATAAAAGTGAATTTAATTATGTACTTCCTTAAATTTACGACATACTTAGCTGTTGTACATTAGATTTTTCGACATTTGTTATGTAATTTCGTAAAAAGTTGTAAATATTATTTATTCTTGGTCTTGTTGTTTTTTCCTAGAGTGTATTACGTACATTTCCAACTCAAAAAAAAAAAGAAAAACTGTCTGTACTTTTATCATTTTATCGTTAGAAAATGCACAATATTTTTCGAAACGGTTAATTTTAAACGCTTTCGAATTGAGGTTTTTAACTACTTATTAATTGCTGTGTATGTACAGGATGCCTTTGATTAAGTAAATTATGGCTACTTACCTTCACTATACGTAAATCACAAAGCAATGCACATAAACGTTTGGCAGTATTTTAATTACGAGAAATTGATTAAACCACGAACTCAATAAACTTTTAGTAGTTAACCTGTGTTTTATTACCGAATAGTAAGATAATCACCTTAATTCCTAATGCATAAAGCATCAAGTAAATCATCACTAATTATATGTACTCATGCAATTTGTTTGATAAATGAAATACAATTNTTATTTAAATAGTTTATACTAAATAACAAAGAACTTTCTCCAAAATTGCTGTCAAGCGATGGTATACTTTTGTTGTTGTTTTTGCTAAATGCATTTATACAAAAAGGAAATATATTTACTAAATATTCCTACAATTTTTGTTGCATATTAAAACGCAAAAGCGCTCATAAAGGAAACAGTTTGTAAC
The DNA here is from genome assembly GCF_000699045.2 of Agrilus planipennis. Lineage (NCBI taxonomy): Eukaryota > Metazoa > Arthropoda > Insecta > Coleoptera > Buprestidae > Agrilus > Agrilus planipennis. The sequence goes on from NW_020438937.1 coordinate 808,876, forward strand.
TTACCTTATAAACTTGCTTTAATATCATTGATAAATGCCTAGATAACATAAAGGAAGATATGCAATTGTGTGATAAGTAAAAGCACTTTAATAAAAAGTTTAAATTGTTTTAATCGGAATATTAAAAACCAATTACAACTTATCCCATTTAATATTTTAAAATTTTGATGATCTTTTGCCATCTATCGGCACAAGAGTCAGTTAAGACAAAGTTGCATAGGCACCTGTGATAACAAACAACATTTATTACTGCAATTATTTGACAAAATGAATCACAAAATGAATTTTTTTATTCACAAAATCATTATTGCGATTTTTTTTATTCAATTTCATTAAATATGGAAACATGAGCAGTATTGCAATTGCAAAAACTTTACCGACAACCTCGTATACAGTTTATGGTATACGTGACGTTTGTCAACAATTTGTCAAAGCTGTGAGGTTTCTGATGTGTTTTGATGATATCCATGTTTTGAAAATATTTAGAAAATGAGTTATACGGAAAAGCATGATTCTACATCAAAGGAGGAATGGATGAAGACTCTGGCAAATAAAGAAATAAGCAGAACAACTATAAACAAGCTTATAATGAATTACTTGGTGATAGGTAAATTGTCTTTAATGGTTAATTGTTTATTTGAGGCTATGTAGATATTAATACATGTTCGAATTTTTAGAAGGATTTAAGGAAGCTGCTGAGAAATTTGAAATGGAATCTGGTGTGAAACCATCAGTGGACTTAAATTCATTAAACAACAGAATTCAAATACGAGATGCTATTATGAATGGCAGAATACAAGAAGCAACTGCTTTACTTAATCAGCTTCATCCTGAACTATTGGATAATGATCGAAATTTGTACTTTCATCTTCAGGTAGATTTTCTATAAATGACCATAAATTTTTTACTGATACCTTTTCTTGTAGCAACTCCATTTGATTGAGTTAATTCGAAATAATCGGGTGGAAGAAGCTCTTGCTTTTGCCCAATCACATTTGAGTGAGGCTGGAGAAGATGATACATCTATATTAAATGAATTAGAGAGAACAGTTGCACTTTTGGCCTTTGAAGACCCTCTAAACAGTCCTTTTGGTGATTTACTTCAACCTGCTCATAGGCAGAAGGTTGTAAAGGTTTTATATGGTCATATTTCCTTTTTAAAATGATTTGTTGTTGTGTATTGGTTTCATTCAAATGATATAGTTATATTTGATCAATTTTTTATTGGGAACGTAGATTTGGTCATGATTTTATGGTACTATATGAAATATCTGCTTATATAAATCTTTTTTACATTATACTTATATAAAATGAGTTGGCATTTAATCAACTTACTCAAATTATTAACTTACTTAAATATTGACATTCTTGGCAGAATATTGTCACATAGTATTTTAGTAAATGGTCAATAGTGTGAACCGAAAAAAAGACAACACCCATTCACTTTATGTACTTTTTCATGTTAATGAACGTTGTATGGAATAAGTAATACACATTTAATTGTATGTGCTTAATTTAATTAATTACTTTTCTGTATCAGGTGGCAAGTAAGGTGAATGCTGCAATCCTTAAAATGGAACACCAAATACAAATTTCTCCAAAATTATCTACACTTCTAAAGTTAATTTTGTGGTCTCAGGATCAGCTTGATAAGAAGATTACAAAGTATCCAAAAATGACTGATTTAGAATCAGCAACTATTGAGAGTCCAAAATAAGTGGAAATATTGCAGTGTTAAGAGTGGCAAACGATTTATTCCCTCACATATTCATTTATTTCATCCTTAGAAGTATTGTAAAAAAATAGTTGTAAAGGATATTGAAATTTAACTCTGTATTTTTATATTTGCTGATTAAGTAATAACTAGCTTTATTATTTATATACATAGTTAGTTTTAGGTGATGCTAACAAAAATAAATTTTAATAAAAATTCATTTAGCAAAATTGCTTTTCTTCTTGATTTTAAAGTTGTAGTAAAGGCTTTCGAAACCAATTTAATAAATAAAACAATATAAGTTAAAGAAATATATTTTTTGTAATATTGTATATTCACAAAAACGATTTTTAAAATACAGAAGATATTGTAAATAAAAAATTAGAAAAATATGTATATATAAACAGTAGAAGCATACTTGCACAATATTATGAACTATTAAAAATTACTGCATTAAAAATTAACCAATAATTAAATTAACATTAACAGTTTATAAATTATACCTATTTTTTTTAAATATCATTTTCGATGAAAGAATGAAACCAAACGATTACCACCCAAAAACATATTCCATTGCTTTAGTGACAAAACCAGTTGACTTTTGAGGCATGTTTTGTGGTGGAATAACTGAATTAGGGCTTTGAGGAGTTACATATGACTGTCTTAAAGATCTTGCCCTGATTGGAGAAGTGATAACTGTATTGTAGTTCTCTTTATTGTCTTGTTTGTTATGATATGGCAAAACACCAATCATAATCGTACTTGTAATTAATTTACCATTGTATGCCAGTGCTTTTGCAACTTCTTGCACTGAATTATATTTAACATGAACCCAATTCCCTTGGGCTGGAAACTTCTTATCAATTATTGTTCCACATTGAGAAAAATGAGTCAAAATTACACTTGCAGCACTTGGTGGAAACCCAAAAATTGTTACCCACAAATTGTCACATTTTGTATTTAGCAATACCGGTTTATGGGACCTGTTTAAGCTTTCATTTAAGTTGTTTATTGTACGATTATAATCTACTCCGTCGTTAACAATTCTAGAAAAACTTTCATTTGGTGTAAGAGAAGGAGAATCGGTAAAAGATTGCATAGTGCTACTTAACACTGACCCAGACTTCACATTTGATCCTAAACTGTCGAATAGACCTTGCTTTGGTGGACCAGCTTTATCAGACCTAACAGTTGGTCCAAATGGCGAATCCGCTAGACTTTGATTAAATAACTTTTGTCTTAAATTTCCAGTTGTAGCACCAGGAGTATTTCTGGGTACCGATATATTTTTGCTTCTCCCAGGTGATAACGAAGGACTAGTTGGGGTATTCGGTTGAGTGTCTCCTATTAAAAAGGCGGGCAAAAAGTTTGGGTTTGCTGTTGGAGAAGCTGGACTACCTGGTGGACTTCCTAAGGCCATTGGTTCCATTGCACTCAAAATTTCAAATATATACAAGTTTTACTACCCACTAATTTGTTTAAATATTAAGATAAGCGTTTCAACCGTTAATAGACGATTTGATTTTTGACGTAAGCAGCCAACTTCGATTCAATCTGCTTCACCATAGATAAGTACTTGACGTAAATTAAGAAGTCTTATCACTGAATTTAAAGAATAATTCAATTTTCTTTAACTTATTTTTAATCGTTACATATTTAAGTAGACAAAAAAAGTTATTTCAGCGTCAACAGTTTTTATGATCGGTAGGAAAATCTGAAATAGCTTTTAAAATTTAATTTTGATAAAATAATTTATTCTGATATGTAATGTAGACACATCTGATATTTACAATTGATTGCAGCGCCTTTGACGGTAATTTGTAGAAGTATTGAAAAATTTAAATTTCGAAGGGATCCTTTTAATGTGTTAATTTTTCTTTATACTTATTAACTGGTAAGGAAAATGGTTTAGTTTTTCTTAATTCACTACCTACTGTTTTATAATTGTATACTGAATATCAAAAGGCAAATATATAAATTAAAAAAATGTTAATTTCAATTCATTAAAATGAAATATTTAAATAGGGTTTGTTTTCTTCTTCAAATAATGTTGAGCTAGCTAATACTAACAAAATTATTTATCAATAGTTGAATATAAAATTTACATCTTCTATAAAGTCTTTTAAGTAATGCGCCGGCCCAACATACAAAATAATCAAAACCAAGACCCGAAAACTCAGTTGTCGATGCAAGATGGCGGTGAGTGGTGTTGTGTCAAGTTCTCGGCTCTTGTTACGTTTCGAAATTCAAAAAGTTATTCATCATTCATCATTAGGTAACCTGTCACTAATTAATAGGGTTAGTATTAGTTTTACTATTTTAAATAATAAAATCTTTAAANTAGGTAAATAATAGAGCTACTTTACACATCCGTTTTGTTTGAATTCGATTTACATGTTTGAATCACCTTCTAGCTTTGCTACATTTTTTTAAGGCAATGTACCTGCCTTTTAAAATCAATTGATATCTAATAATAATCACTCATATTTTTAATATTGATAAGTTTTGCGATTAGTGGTAAGTATAACAAGATTTATTAATAAATTGAATAATAATATACAATAGTTCGTAAGTGTCTTAACCGTGGAAGTCAGAAATTCCTATTAGTAGCCGATCCAGTACTCCACTCTAAATAAAATGGTCGAATATTGTATAATAGGCAAACATTAAATTTTCCCTTGCTTTAGAATATTTCAAATTCCAGCTAAAATACATGTGCTACCCGTAAAGAATTCCGATAAAATATCATTTAGCAGTATATTGCCATCTACTGTTATTTACTGCACACTATAGTATTTCGAATGCTTGACAAGGGCTACGCGAAGGTATCTACACTTATGTCATGCTTATCAACTAGGTATATTGTTGAACAGATTTAATTAGAAAAGTATTTTGTGCTTCGTTGAGAAAAGAAGAAAGAAACCGTTCGAATACATACAAATTAAATGCTGGTTGGTTTTTTATTGATTTAGCCGCAATTATATCTTTCCTTTGTCCTTTTTCTATGTATATTCTACGAATTAGCCGCCATATTGTACCGACAATGTAGGGTCATTAAGTAGGTTGAGGCGTAATCCCAAGGGTTGTTTTTTGTAGTGGTTACTTCGTAAATGTTTCTTTTGTCGTTGCTTCTTCACTTGGAATAATGTGCTGTTTTTTAAGAAAAGGAATAGAATAAAAAACTTTTTACTTTCTGAAGCGAGAAGGTCACTTCGAATTCCTGATAAGGAATAATTTAGAGGTCTTTGTTCAGTTTTGGTATCTATTTTCATTTTGAATGAAAGAAAAAAGGGGAAAGCTTTTAATAGCGTTCTATAAATCTATTCATCTTGTAATTAGATTTTTATTATCAAAGTTTTTAACCTTGAGTTATTGTTAATTGTTTTTCATAACAATAATTTTTGTCAGAACGTGGCAGCTGTTTGAGCCTATAATTTTATTTCATACCCATTATCAATTGCGACGATATACTTCTTCAATATTTAATTGTCTTTGGTTACTTATTATAATTATCAATCGTGTATCAATCATGTGAATTTATAGAATATATTTTTGGAGATCTATGTCGTTACCCAACAGTATTGTACATCTGGAAAAAATGCTGATAAAATTGGTAGGTATTTACACGAATTAAATTCGAATTCGACCTCCTAAATTTAATATTATTTCTACTATACGTAGTTACTCTTGCTAATGATCTATAAGCATTCAATACAATAGTGCAGATTTAATAAATAAAAACTAAACTCTAAAACATTATAAAGTATTTTATTTTATTTATATTAAATACATATCATGTACTTTAAAATCTTGTTGCGTCAAAAGTTACGTTGATGCACACGTTTTTGATTTTTTGACCCTTTCAAAATGTAAATGATGATAGTGAATACTATCAAGGTTACCAAATATTATACGTAAAAGTTGAAATACAAAATATTTTGAAAGAACTGTGATGCGATAACATAATATTCAACATTATCAAGGTGCAGATGAGTCCTTGAAAACCATCTTAAAAGTTTGATAATTTTAAGTTTCATTTAATTGCTGCCTACTGATGTGTTTTTTAGTTTTTTTCTAGCCTTTAACCGTGGTTGAAGAGGTCGACTGTGGAATTCCTTTGACTTAAAAATTTCATTTGTTCTTTTCATTTGTTACAGTGTTCGCGGGTTCGGACTTTAAGACATTGTAGAAAGTTTACAACGAGTTTAGTGAGTGGTGATAAACCGAAAGAAAAAGAAAATGAAAACGGTGGTGCTAATAAGACTTTAAAGAAACAATCATCAAGTTCCTCGTCGGACAGTGACCAATCGGATTCAGATGACGAAGGTGAGTAACACTTCGCATCGAGTCACTTATTAATAACAGTAATACCAGCCTCTCTTTCGATGTGATTAAAAAAAAAAGGATAATGATGTATCTGACAAATGACCAATTAATCAAATTTTGGTATTAATACATAAAATACTTACTAGATAAACATATGAAAATATAAAATTTAATTTGTAATTAGATGAAAAACTTGTAGTTCCTACAATTTTATTTTAATCAACAACAGGGACAATAATTAACTTTTAATTTTTTTTTTGGTGTATTTATTCTATTTATTTTACTCACAAATACTTATGATATGCATTTAACAAAATTTTTTATTCTTTATTCATTAAATCTTTATTTTATTTTCTGAGAACTATGCTCTTTTTTGCTCATGAAAACTATAAATTTTTATGTTCGTATTCATCCAAATTCACTAATTGTTTTTCACGTTGATTTAAAATAATAGTTAAAGACATTTTGCCTAGTTTTGATTACTTCCGGTAACTATTGCGCAAACAAATAAATTTGTCCTTTCTCCTGTTAGGGAGTGATCAAGGTAATTATTACGGCTATTGTAAATTTGGCCGATTTAATGGGTTTTTATTAATTACAGTGGTAAATTCGGCCGGAAACGTTTCGTAACCCTCAAAAATAAAATGTAAATTCGGCCGATTTGTGCTCAAATAAACGTAAAAAATAAAAATAACAGTGCCATTATCATCACATGACTGTTGTATAAGGTTTTAAATTTTATAAACAAATTCAGTGCATTTTACACACAAATATAAAAATTTGTTCTACAGTTTTTTCAAAAATTTTTATTACAAATTCACTATTTATTATAAAATTTAAACAGATCGCTGATACGTATTACTTCAGTGTGAATTGCCTATTTTTATCAACTTTGTAATATTAAATAGGTAATAAAAATGCTAGGTAAATAATAGAGCTACTTTACACATCCGTTTTGTTTGAATTCGATTTACATGTTTGAATCACCTTCTAGCTGTGCTACATTTTTTTAAGGCAATGTACCTGCCTTTTAAAATCAATTGATATCTAATAATAATCACTCATATTTTTAATATTGATAAGTTTTGCGATTAGTGGTAAGTATAACAAGATTTATTAATAAATTGAATAATAATATACAATAGTTCGTAAGTGTCTTAACCGTGGAAGTCAGAAATTCCTATTAGTAGCCGATCCAGTACTCCACTCTAAATAAAATGGTCGAATATTGTATAATAGGCAAACATTAAATTTTCCCTTGCTTTAGAATATTTCAAATTCCAGCTAAAATACATGTGCTACCCGTAAAGAATTCCGATAAAATATCATTTAGCAGTATATTGCCATCTACTGTTATTTACTGCACACTATAGTATTTCGAATGCTTGACAAGGGCTACGCGAAGGTATCTACACTTATGTCATGCTTATCAACTAGGTATATTGTTGAACAGATTTAATTAGAAAAGTATTTTGTGCTTCTTTGAGAAAAGAAGAAAGAAACCGTTCGAATACATACAAATTAAATGCTGGTTGGTTTTTTATTGATTTAGCCGCAATTATATCTTTCCTTTGTCCTTTTTCTATGTATATTCTACGAATTAGCCGCCATATTGTACCGACAATGTAGGGTCATTAAGTAGGTTGAGGCGTAATCCCAAGGGTTGTTTTTTGTAGTGGTTACTTCGTAAATGTTTCTTTTGTCGTTGCTTCTTCACTTGGAATAATGTGCTGTTTTTTAAGAAAAGGAATAGAATAAAAAACTTTTTACTTTCTGAAGCGAGAAGGTCACTTCGAATTCCTGATAAGGAATAATTTAGAGGTCTTTGTTCAGTTTTGGTATCTATTTTCATTTTGAATGAAAGAAAAAAGGGGAAAGCTTTTAATAGCGTTCTATAAATCTATTCATCTTGTAATTAGATTTTTATTATCAAAGTTTTTAACCTTGAGTTATTGTTAATTGTTTTTCATAACAATAATTTTTGTCAGAACGTGGCAGCTGTTTGAGCCTATAATTTTATTTCATACCCATTATCAATTGCGACGATATACTTCTTCAATATTTAATTGTCTTTGGTTACTTATTATAATTATCAATCGTGTATCAATCATGTGAATTTATAGAATATATTTTTGGAGATCTATGTCGTTACCCAACAGTATTGTACATCTGGAAAAAATGCTGATAAAATTGGTTTGCTTTGTTATCTACGGTCTACTGTATTACGTTTTAACAACCAAACGATGAAAATGTTAACACATAACTTGCTAAGTACTTAATTGTTTTGATACTAATAAAAACGAGTAACGTTTAGTTCGCATTTGTGGTATTAATTACCGCAATTATGTAATGTGTGTGAAATAGCTAGCTTATCTTTTACTGTATAAATTGTTCACAAGCTGCTTTTAAATTTGTAGGTGTAACAACAATAATTTATATGATGTAAACAATTATAAGTATTTCGAATTTATAACTAATTATCGTATATTATACGTTAATGTATCATTCTACTTTAAAATTTTCTATGGGAATATTATTTAGAATTAGAATTTTGTTGGGTTATTTGCTGGTATTTATTGCTATTTTATAATTCTAAGGGTACTATTGTAGGTATAGTAGAGTCCGCTTATAATGACATCGAAGGGAAATGACAAACGTCATACTAAGCGGGCGTCTTACAAGGCATAGTCTTAGAAAATAAACAACTTTCTATTTTGGTTAGTTATTTAGTTTAATAGAGAGAAAAACTACAAATTGTATAATATATTTATTAACAGAAAAAGAAAAAGAACGATAAATTGTAATATTAATATACATAAGAAGGGTCAGAAAAATGAGCGAAAATGTTATTATTACTCATTTGGGTCACTATAGCGGGATAGGATTTTGTGAAAATCAGTCATAATAAACGATATGTCATTTTAAACGGAGTTATTATATCCAAACTTTTCTAGAGGGAATTTAATACGAAAACCAAACTTGACACTGCAATTACTTCATATTAAACGGTTGGTCAATATAGGCGGAGTCATAATAAACGAATTCCACTGTACATATTTATGAAGTAAAATGAGATCAGCCATTCTAGTTTTTTTTTTATTTTTACAGTAGATTGTAGATGCTCCCTTCTTATTAGAAAAGGTCGATATTGGTAAAAAATAAAACACTATAGTGTGATGTGTCTTCGTCTGTCTTTCTGTCTGTCATTGGTACGATAATATCAGCTTATAACAGATTTTCATTATTTGAAAAATTTTTAACTTCGTAACTAGCGGAATATGAGTAGCTGTCAACTAAAACAATTGCCTTTCTAGGTACTTGATGGACACATTATTACCATAACTGAATTGATTGCTTAATGTTTTTCTAGTTCAGGCAGTTAAAGTGCTCTGTAATTTATGTTAGATCTACTGATGCAAGTCCCCTAAATTTTGAAGACAATAAGTGTTTCGTTGTTACATAAAGGTCATTCTCTGGACAGCCTTGAAATTATACTACAACAATTGAATAAAACATCACTAACGAGCAATTTTAATTCATGTGCTACTCTGGTAACTGAATGAAAACGGTGATTTTGAAGTCGTTGACTTCTTCGTTTTTATGCTTAAATAAAGTTTATACCTATACAAACTGCAGATCCACTTTTTTATCAAAGTAAGATAAAAAATATATTTCAAGAGATTTTTTCTGCATATCTTATTAAAAAATTACGGAATACCAGATAAAAAGTAATGATCAAGTTTGAACATATATTCTGTCATAAATTGAAAAGAATCTGTTTCCATCACAGAAACGATTCCTACAGAGGGTGATATATAAAACAAATGGGCGATTTCAACGTCAAATAACGCATTGACTACACCTCTTATTATATGAGACCAAATCGATCAAAACAATGTCGTCTTTGATGTGTATTTTATAATTACGTAATAGAATGCCAGACCATACATCATGCATACAGTCGTAAATGTCCTGAAAAAGTTCGAAAAAGATGAATCCACCGACACACCAACAGGTGTAGGCATCAGTCTTTTCTTTTTGTAAATTGTTTTGTTGATATGACGGCTCCTACTTTTGGTTTTGTTGGTCATGAACTGTTGCGATGGTAGATTAATTTCTTCGGTCTAATTGACCAATTTTTTTCAAGTCATTGGACCTCAGTTTGAGTAAGTGAGTTAACTTCATTTTTTAATAATCGGGATATCCAATTATTCAAAAGACAATGCTCTCCTTGATGCCTAATTGATAACTACTTGAATTTATACAATGGGACTTAAAGAAAGATGAGCCAAATGTTCACATACTATAATATCCGTTGGATTCACATTTTTTGTCTTATTTTTATACTTGAATCATGAACGAAAAGTTGTACAAATGAATCGACTTTGGCTATTAATCTTCTGGTCTGTTCCTTGGCGTCCTATTGCATAAGTGTATTTCCTAATCCGTTCCTAATAGAACACCTTATACTCTATACGGAATGGACCAGTTGTATAATTACGATTAAACTTCGTTACTAGGTACACATCAAAGAGAGCACTGTTTTGGTATGATTATAAACCGAGAAGTTACAATAATGTTTGACTTCAAGTCGCTCATTTATTGTATCCATCGCTCTTTGTGTAATAACGTTTTACAATTTACAGAAATAGCTTTCCATTCGTTCATTTGTAATATTTTTGCTTTGAAAAAAGACTTTTTGTATTTCACTTTTTTCTAAAAGATTCAATTTTTTGTTTTTATTACTTTAATATTATTTAATCTGTAATTATTTGTTCTTGTTAAAATTGTAGGTACTAATGAGAAAATCTTTTACTGCATTTTATCAATACGTAGGTTTATATTTTTGTTTATTAATCCAGACGAACTTTACCGTGTTAAATGCTGCCTCCTTGTCATTTAAAAGTGAATAATGGCTTGAATTTGACCCGTAAAATTTTTGAATTGTTAATGAAGGGCTCTAGTCATGAGTGCAAGTGTAGTAAAAGATCCCATTAACGTGCTCTTAGTTTTTGTCGCGGACTAATTACGTACCGCATGTTTTGCTAGCATGTGGGTCACATTAAAGGGTCGTTTAATTTTCAAGTTTATTTCAAAGCATGAGGGGTCGTGTAATTGTGCACTTTAATCTGTCAAGGATGTGCTTTGCATACGGCTTCGTGTACCTACATATATATATATGTAATGTGTAAAATAAGCAAAACTGAATTTTTATGCAATGTCTAATGCTGTACGTATAAATAGATTAATTGACTTACCTGATCCATATTATACTAGTATTGCTGTTTGAAAAATTACAATCCTCTCTTCCCTGTTCTTCTTTTGAACGATCTAGAAAAAAAAACCAAATTCGTGCTGGGACACATAGTAGAAGTTAAACTTCAACGGACAAGTGGAAAAACGAATGGCAACGGACAAGTACTTGCTCAATTTGAAAACCGTACAAAATTTTTACTTCATGTTTTACGGGCAGATTGTTAATGTACTTGTCCAAACCTGCCCGTAAAATTTTGTACGGTTTTCAAATTGGACAAGTACATTGACAATCTGCCCGTAAAACTTGAAGTAAAAATTTTGTTGCGATTCGTTTTTTCATTTGTCCGTTTCCATTCGTTATTCCACATGTCCGTTGATGTTTCACTTCTACTATGTATCCCAGCACTTATGATTTGGTTTTTACACATACCGCAAATAGAGACAGTGATGCCCAGCCACGTGGAGAGCAGAAGTAAGAAAATAACAGCTGAGCAGAGCACACGCCGCCGGGACTCTAGCGGACTCCCGGGTGTATTTCGCATTATTTGATGTAAATATTAGAAACTAAAAATAAATGTTTGATACTTGTTTAGAAACTTGCTCAAACTAGAACACAAAACAGTTGTGGAACAATTTCTATAAAAGACTTTTGTAATTATATGTATTATCAAAATGGTTTAGTAAAATGCTAACATTGCAAATTTATATGCACGAAATACGTTTATTATTTGATTCCATTAATTTCAGTTTGGAATTCGGTTATACGTAATTAAAAACTCGTAAACAGTGGGGTTAATTAATTAAATTTGTTTCTGGCTTTAATTGAACATTATTTTACCTATAAAACGTATTTATATGTACATGTAGGTAAATTGTATAATTTGTAAAGTTGTGGATGTATTGTAGTCTTTAAATACGAAATGAAATTGTTATTAATAATCTATGGAGAACAGTGATAAAACATATTCCTCGAATACATATATTTATTTTTCATTAAATTTAGAATAAAGATGTAAGCTCGGAAGTTCCATTCTCCTGAAGGAGAACAAAGGGATGCGTCTATATTTCTGTAGTACATCAGACAAAGCGGCAGGAGGCAATTTTACAAAATCTCTTTTAAATTAAAACGGAAGAATGGGCAATCAACGTCTATTAAGTTTCAAGAATTTTTCGTTCTACATAAGTCGACATTGTTTTCTGAAACATGTATAAACGTAATAATTTATTTTTAAATGTATAAAAGGTTGAGAAGGCAAAATTATAACTCAACATTTTACAACTTTTATTTTTCATTTTAATCTGCAATGTTCATGGAGAAAATGAAAAATGAAAATTTACCTAAATATTAAAGCGATATTTACAATTCATCCCACTAGCTGGTTGCTTCGCAAGCGAAAATAATAAAATTTACGGTTTGGATCCGAATTTGTAAAAACAAAATCCCAGCAGAAATAAATTTACTAGGTATTTTAGTTGATATTACAAGTTTAATTGTAATAATTAATAAACTTGAAATAATTTTTAAAGAAACATGTCAAAATTGAGATTATTACAAGTTATCTAATAAATTCTACTATTTCTACGGCAAATTCAATTATTTACAATCGAAAATTGTAATTTTTGCGTTGTCATAAAAATTTAGTTTTCTCAGTGTTATTTCTACGTTTGGTTTATTGTTCAAACGTGTGTATGCGTTGCAGTAAATTGTATAAAAGAGAAAATCAAAAATGCAAATTAACAACAAATACAATATGAGGATAAACGAAACGGTATTTTTACGTTTAAAACTATTTTGAATACGTATATGGAAACGGCTCTACCCAAATGTAACTTTGTTCTTGTGCGAATATTGTTCCGCAGTCAAACATTGAAATCGATCGATTTTCCAAGTTGAAGACATTCTCTAACCGTAAACAAAATTTTATGGTTTCTACTTTCACATTGGGCATTTATTTTGCGTTTTATATAACCAAAAATTTTCTTTCTGTAGTTTAAATGTGTGCAACAAAAAAGACCGATACATCAATTTAATTTTCAAAACAATATTAAGGCTTGATTCTCATTATAGGGCCGCTCTTGGTACGTTTTCAGTTCGGCAAAATATTTTTACAGGAGAAACTGAACCTAATCACACTGACGTTATCGCGCCGGCTTTGGTTCTATCACGTTTCGATATCGATACATTTTATTGAAAGGAAATGGGACCTATTCCGAATTGTATCGGTAGTGTGAATACGTTTTTGAATACACTTAACTGCGTCATCATCGGTCAGTTGTATGTTTGGTGAAAGAGATAATTTATTTGAAAGTAAAATTACTTAAAAATGTAGCAGATTATTTAAATACGGCGTATATTTGCCTTCAATTTTTCGCATTTGCAAAAATGGATGCGACTACATCTTCTTTTTTCTTTCTTCGTTTTTAAGCTTTTTCGTTATCTTTTAAAAGAGGCTATCACAGCTGATTGTACCGTGGAAAATATGAACGACATTTTACCTCGACAGACGAAAAGAGACTGAAGCGCGATCGAAATGAATGAAGCGTGAATACGAGGATATTTATAAATATCGGACCGAGAACGGTCCCATAATGTGAATCGACTCTAAATGGTAGTATACTAAATTTCAGAATTGAAATTGGGACGTATCTTAGAAATTTTTATTGGCTACGTTATATTGTTTCAGGTTTTCGAAAGAATTCTCTTTTATTTTTTGTTATGCTAAAGCATATAAAAAGTATCTCTTGCAAATGTTATTTTAATACGAATTTTCAATAATATAAAATCCCAGATTAATTAAACATTTCTTTGATGTTCCTTATTTACGATTTATGTAAGTTGTCCGTATTGGTTGCCTTTTTTAGTAGCACGTCATGTCATGTTTGATCAAACATATTCAAAATCAAGTGTATAATTTGTACTATGTGAAGGATTTCATGTGTTAGCCTAGGTCTTGCTAAGGTGTCTTCTTGTCCAGCTGGACTAATGATATAGATTATTTATAGACATGAAAAGCACATAAACCAATAAGAACAGTATACGTTCTTGGTCAGCAACTTTGTGTTTTATTAAATCTCATCAGCACGCCATATGACTGATAAATTACTGACCAAGAGCTTATAATTCTTTCTTATCGATTTTTAATAAATCTGCCAAAATTAAAGCACACTGTTTACATATAGATATATTTTTATTATTACAATGTAAATCACAAACGTTTTTGCCACTTAAACATACAATGTGCAATTATGGTAGTATAAGTACTACATCTATTAAAGAGAATAAGTTAGCTTATTCTAGGATCCAACAAATATTATTCAATTAAGATTAATATAAGAATATTATTGTTCACCTCTCCGAAGAGTTATTGTTGTATATACAATAGTTACACATATTATATTATTCCTGCTAATACATATATTAATTCACCAGCATATGCTTGTCGGTGTATAATTAACTTAATTCTTAGTATCCTATAATTTTACTTAAGTTTTTTAATGTAAAGCATTGGTAAACTTGTTATGTCGATGGTGTATTATTGCACCTATGCGAAGACAGTCTTAAAGTTTTGAGACTAAAGAAAAAACAAGTGAAGTTAATTAATTAATTACTTGAAGCAATCTCATAAGGTTCAAATTCGATATCCTCCCTTTTCTTTAACGCCTCGTTTGTTTTATTCGCGAATCCGTGGTACTCGGCGAATTTCGTTGTAGTAGACGGATTCGACTTGCACGACAAATTTTCGTTTGATTTATTAAGCTTGTCGTTGGGACATTTCCACTTTTCCGCTATGATCTTCGGCGAGTCGATTTTCTCGCTCTTATCCTGTCGCTTAATTGACTCATTAATTATGTCCTTGACGGATAATATATGAAGTGGCTCCTCGGTTTCGCCGAGTCCGAAGTCGACTTTGGAAAAGGACGAATAGTTCGAAGGCGATCCGTTGTCCTGGACTATTTTCGTACCGATCAGTTCCAGACGGCTGCTACAGCTATTCGATTTCAGCAAGGTGAGCTTAAAAGCTTGATTCGTGAATTCGTTTTTGTCATTCTCCTTCTTGTCCCTCTGCTGTTGCTGCTGCTGCTGCTGCTTTCTCTGCAGCAGGATCCTGTCGGAATGTGCATACCGATTGTTGTTCTCTTTCTGCAGCGTTTCGCGATCGATGGAAATACGACGGCATGTACATTCCCTTTTCTTGAGTCCGCGTATTTCTTCCATGATTACCTTCGTCATCGGATTGAACGCTTCGTTACCCTTGTCAAGAACTTTTCCGCCGTAGTAGGTTACAGACGTGCCGCATTCACGTATTTTCTTTAACACGTCTTCGCTCACGTACTGATATTCGCAACAAAGGTCGTCGTAAAGTTCGTCTGTGCTGCCGAAATCGGACGTGTTACAGTTGTCTTCAATCGAACAGTTGTCTTTGTCAGGATCCGTGAGCGATTTTTTAAGATTTGTTTTGTTATTCAATTCCTCGTAGCTGCGAGATTTCTTCAGGCATTTCTCAAACATTTGTCTGGCTTGTTTGACGGTATCCGGATTGGGTAACTCGTTTTCGTTCATTTCTTTGTTTACCCTAATCGGATGGTAAAAGAAATGGTGACGTAGTCCTCCTGATTGGGATTTTGAGAAGTTGGCTTTGTGCAATAACGGAGTCACGTTTTTGGTGGTGCTCGAGTTTTCGTTCGGGAAAGGTACCGTTGTCCTTATCGGCTCTATTATCACGATGTGATTATCTGTTAGCATGTCGTGAAAGCTGTAATCTTGAAGGTATTGCATCAGTCCTTCGAACTGGGATTCTTTTTCACAATTTGCGAATATGTTTTTTTGAAATAATTCCGATTTCATAACCCGAAAACGAACCCTGTCGAACTCGGGATCCTCGGTTTGTTTCAGCTTTTGTGGTGACGTTTGTAGTGATTTTTCTGATAGATCCTCTTGGCTCCTGCTGTAGTCGCTTGTGATACTGTCGCAACTGCTAATTCTTCCCGAAGAGCAACTTTCAGCTTTTTTTTCGTTTCTGGTTTCTATTATGTCAACGGAAAAAGGACTAAGGCTTTCGAACTGATTTGAGCTATCTGAAAATCTGTTTTTTCTGGTAACGGGTTTTTCGAAAACCGCTAGTGTTTCCTTTATCAACGGTGATATTTTTTCGACCTTTGTTGGAGTTACTTTTGGCTCGAACAATTGCTTCGTGGCCTGGACCATGCTGACTTGCCTTTCTACAACTCGTTCCTTCTTCGGTTCGAACTTTTTAATCACGTCTTCGACTTTTGTTTGGATTTCTTCATCAAATTTTGACTTTGGTTCAGTTTCTGTAACATTTTCTTCATCTTCGGGTTGTGTCGGTTCGTTTGAAAGTTTTTTCCAATGTTTTCTCATTGTTCCCACCTTTTCTATTAGTTCAGGGCTGCAGTTGCGCATGGAATCTATTGTATCCGTTTGGGAATTTTCCCTTTTTATTTCTTTCATGGTTTTTTCGACGTCTTTCAGTTCTATTGCTTCAGCTATCTGAGGAAGCGGTTCGTTTTTCAGTTTATCCAATTTCCTTTCAATGATTTCGCGCTTTTGATGTTTACGCTTTTTCGACTTAGTTGCGGGCTTTCGTTCGTTGTTATTTTTATCGCCAGAATCGATTTGAATTCTTTTGTCACGTTCGGTACACTTTCCTGTTTGAATATCTGGAACTGGCTTATCCGATTCTGGATTGGAACTGTTTACGCTGAGTGTTTGGTTGAGTTGCTTAACCGCCTTCAAGAAGGATTCTTGCTCTTGATCGTTGACCTGATTTTGTTTTCGATGTTTTTTCGATTTGTTTTGTTTAGTAACTTTGGTAATTTTTACTTCGAAATCGACTGGTGGTGCTTGATTGACAACGAAGTGAGGGCCGATGTTGACGATAAATCTATCGTTAGAATAAGGGTTTTTAGGGATTGCTAGTTTTTCGCACTTGCGAAGTTTGCGGTCAATTTTTTCACACTTTCTCAAATTTTCGCCGACGGATAGGTCAGGTAATGAATGATATTGGTTCTGTTGAAGACTGGATTTGTGCTTATGTTTATTTTCCCTTCTGATGTTGAAATCGCCGAAGGCACTTGAGAGTTTTCTCGATATGAATGTTTGCAACGGCTTTCTGGGTGTTTTGTGGACTTCTTTGGTGGCTTTGGGGGTTTCGTTTTGACTTTGATTCTCTAATTTATCGTCGACTTGTACTATGGTCTTGTACGCTTCGTTATCGACCTCGTCACTGGCTTCAACTTTAATGCGGGTTTTAATAGGATCGCAAACTTTCGCTGTCTGCTTATCTCCAATTTCGCCCTTTTCGAGATTTATTACCGAGGAATCAGAATCGTTTTTTAATTTCGTTAATACCGGGGAAGAAGCAGACCCGTTCACCTGTTCAAATGTATTTGTATTACTTTCGGGTAACTTAATCGAATTTTTTGGTTCAGATACTGTGCAAGATTGAATAGGAAGTTCGTCGTAAATCGGATTAGTTTCAACGAGCGGTAGGTCGGTGTACGTCGAATTTTCGGAATTGGTCCTCTGAGATTCCGTTTGCTGTTGCCTATGATTCAGCCCCTTTGAAATGTGGTCGCAATTTAAGTCGATCTCGTCGATATTTTTGTCCAATTCAATGTAACCGTTGTAGTCACTCGTAGATTTTTCTTTTTCGGAAGATTCTCTTTGTTCGGGAATGTCTATGTCTATTACATAACTCAAATATTCGTTTGGGAAGCTTCGTGGTCTTCCAGTAAAGCAGTCTCTTCCGTCCTGGTATGACGGTATGAAGTCCCGGAATCTCCGAGGTTTATTATCAAATGCTGAACTCTTACCAAAATGTATGTTATCGTCATAAACAATATCCTCGATAGATGTAAAGCTTTTCAATTTTCTTCTTAAAACTGGACTTTGGCCTTTTGGAGTTTTGTTTTCGATAGAACTTTTTTCATTAGCTAAGTCTGCTGTGTCTTCGAATTCTTCCTCTCTTTCAGTGACTGAAGCGTCTTCTAAGCAGGAATGATCTGAACTGTTGTTGGGGTAATAGTTTGGTAAATTCAGTCCAAAGTCTTTGTTGGGAGTGTTATCGTGAGATAATTGACATGTGCTGTATGAAGAAGATTTGTTGTAAAAATTTGAATCCAAACTCTCCGACTCGCGGTGAGAATCTGTCGTCAGGTGATTTAAACTGTAAAATAGCTCCTCTTCCAAGTTGCCGTTGTGATAACGAGACGGCGAATCAATTACGTCAATATCGACTGGGAAACTTGAGGTTCTGCTCGCTAGTTTTGGTTTGATGGATGATATATTGTCGTAGCTGTTTCTAAACTGGTAACCTCTGGAAATGAAAATGAAAAACGTTATTAATATATCTATGTATCTACATAAAATGCTCATCTTTCATAACAGAACTAATTATAATTCAAGCAAATTTTAATCTTTTATTATAGTTTTCTGTATCTGTTAAGAATATTTAGGTCACCGAAACTGCTCAAAGTATTTGTAATAAGAAGTAAAAGTTGTTATTATAGTACCAGTATTTAATTTTAAGTATTTGCTGAATTTATTTTTACGTTATTGCGAAAAAATAAAAATAGTAGTCAAAGTTATTCAACTGGCATCGGGACCAGGTATTTTCGAAAGTTTTAATTGGCATTTGGCCAGGCGTCCAACTTAAATTGCATTGGGATATAAACAGTAGGTGTAGGTACATTTTAAATAACAAAAAAGTTGTTGTTTCAGCTGCTTGTAGGTTGATGGTACTGGATACCAGTATCCTCGATACTGACATGCTTTTTCTCAAATTCCTAATTTTATTTTTGAGTTTATTTTATTGGAGCACTTTGCGGCTATAATAAGGGATCATACGTTACTACTTCGTGACATCATCATCATCATCATAAGGTCATCAGTCTTGAGACTGGTTGGACACGTACCTCCACTCTTTCCTATCTTGAGCTAAACTTCGCATTTCCCTAAAACTAGAACAGCCCACATCCTTAACTATTTGCGAACAGTAATCTAATCTAGGTCTACCTCTACCCCTCCTAACTCCTGTTTCTGCCTCTAATATGTCTCTGACTAGACC
>NW_020438937.1:828804-851169 GCF_000699045.2 Agrilus planipennis
CTAGACGAAAATGTTTAGCAATTTCTTAAAACAAAAATGTATATAAATTAACAATAGAAAACAAAGCAAAAGTTTTATAGGTGTGTAGAGCGTTAAGTTAATTCACTTGTTATTATTTTTGGCTAAATATGCTTTTAAATAAAGCATATTCTTAAATTTTAACGAGGCAGTTTAAATAATTTTGTAAATGCTACTGTACACTTTTGTCTAGCTCTCGTTCGATGATCGGTGAAGAAATGAGCTACGCAGACAAATATGATTGAATTTGGAATTATGCTACGGCGCATCTTAATAAAGGGAAGGGGCACATCTCCAACTTCTTGAAACGAACAGTACATACATTTATCTAGCTTACTTACAATCGGTTATTTCTATAACTTTAGATTTACCTCACTGTTTAGATTTCTCGTTCGCGCACTATATTTGCATCAGCTGTCTTTTATCGACTTTATGCCATCAAATATTTATTTCTTTACAATGTTATGGAATATTCCCGACTACATCCGAAAACTTCCAGTTAAATTCGTTTTGTCATCTATATCGCGTTCGCTATAGGTATAATTTATTACCGTTGGCTGACATCTTTCTGACTCATCAAAGGCGCTACCTGTATCGATCGCCTGCGGCGTTCGTTTATGAGTGAAAACTTTTTTTGAAGTGAAAATGATCCCATTTTCTATTTTTCATTTGTTTTGAAACCCACCGTGTGCGTGTCCGACACCTTCGTGATCATTGTTAGTTATAACTTAAAATCTGTCACAATACATGCTATAATACCTAGATAATTGTGGTCGGATTACAGTAAAAGTTTACATTGTGGTTAAAATTCAAAGTTTCAACATAATTCAATATAATTACCATAATATCTACGTATCATACTGTACTGATAAGCATGCTATTTTACTGGTCCCGTAAATCTTGGTAGCTCCCATGTAAACGGCAACAGAATGAAACTTAAATTACTATGCTCGTTAGAGCAACTTTATATCGGC
Source organism: Agrilus planipennis (assembly GCF_000699045.2). Taxonomy (NCBI): domain Eukaryota; kingdom Metazoa; phylum Arthropoda; class Insecta; order Coleoptera; family Buprestidae; genus Agrilus; species Agrilus planipennis. Next base: position 829,797 of record NW_020438937.1, read on the forward strand.
TGCGTCGATAATGCATTGCCTGCGATAAGGGCGAAGCAGACCAAGAATTGAAGGGTGAAACAATAGAGATCAATACTTAATTAGCGGTGCATATATAATGTACGTACAAAGGCATATTCGACGTTTGTATTTTGATGTATAAAATGTTAATGAACTTTTACGAATCATTATAGCAGGAGATTAAAGTTTAACTTAGGGTAAAGTCGGTAAATAAGTCCTATATTAAAAAAAAATACAACGTGTAATTATACAACACGCTACTGAAGTGAAACTTCTTCAAATACACAAACATACCGGGATAGGGGTTAAGGAATTGGTTTAATGGTATTATTTGTACACAATGTAGTATATTATTTTGATCTATCTCGTAGGGTTCAGCCAGCGTTTGCAATGTAAGCGCAAAAAACTGTGTTTATTTACATCACATTAGAAAACCTCTAAAATTATCAGTGTTTCTCTACTATATTATGCATGTATTATACATATAAACCTTCCTCTTGAATTACTCTACCTATTAAAAAAAACGTATTAAAATCCGTTGGGTAGTTTTAAAGATCTAAGCATAAATAGGGACAGACAGCGGGGGAAATGCGNCAGAACATTACGTCACACTACTACATTAAAAAAAATAGAAATACGACATAAATCATTAAGAAGCTTCTAGCTAGGGCTTATCTCAAATGTGGCGTGTTTCCGTTGGGGCGGATGATACTCTTAGTACATGTAATTGAATTTAAATAGTTCCCACAATCCTGTCTATTCCACTTGTTTCAGGTTAATGCTTTTTGAGTTTTAATTTCCGGGTTTCTATGAAAAAAATGCATCATCGGTTTTCATTTCTATGGGAAATATGTGAACAATCTCCAGATTTTCAGTAAACCTAAAATAAGCTAGTTTCTTAACCGAATCGGTACCTAGAGAGCCATTTTACTTTTCATTGCAATGAGATTCGTATACATACAGTCGTTTTCACTCGTATGAAACGGTTAATGGAGAGGCCATAAGAGATTGTGTTGATTATAGTCACCTTTTATTCCCCCTACGCATATTTATTTCCTCCCCAGGTATTTAATGCTACCCCATCACCAGGAAGTGAAATTTTCTTTGATGTAAATAATTTAGGGTCGACGGACGATTGTGCGCGAATATGCGTTATTTGCACACGGGTACGTGGGGTCAATTGTATGCTTATTTGGTATGGAAATGGATATTTTTAAATGAATTGATCTCCTAAATTCTTGGGATTCCTCTTAGTCTATGAGGGAACATTTACCATAACCTAACCTTGGTTCATATTGCTACTGTCATTAGAAATATGTAATTCATAGTCTCCTACCTGCACCAAATTTCTTTTGGTTAAACTATATATTAATAAATGGATTAATTTCAAAGAAATGCAATTCATTAGACGCAGGAAGTAATAATTACATGATCGAGCGAAACTGACGCATTACTTTTTAAGGGTTAATTGGACCATTGGAGTAAATTGACAGCGGCGTGCAAATGATTTGCGCTTTTAATTAAGCAACAGCTCTCGATTTTGATAAAATAATGGATACCTTTACATTATTATATAAAAACGTCTCTTAATTTGTATTAAGCATAGCATTTTGGGTTATGTGAAGTTGAACGCTTGCGATTTATTTTAAATTTGATATTTTTTTGGTTATGTTAATAATATTCAGGCGAATGAGCCAGAATTTTCAACGGATGAGCCTTGGAATCTCTGACTTCGTCCTTTTCCTTCTTTAATCCAAAAACTCTTGCCCTTTTCATAGGGTTTCCGGATTTTGACAAGATCCTTGGAGCTGGATTTTTTAAACTAGCTCTTATTTACTATGAAATTCGTGTAAACATTTTCCATTTTTCATTTCGGTAAAAATTCTCTATGTAGACGTTTAACAACAACAGAGTATAATTTATCTATTGTCCCTTTTCGCACCATATCGTATCGTCCTGAACTGTTTCCTTTCCAACATTTTTAACTTTCCCATTAGTGCCCGTAAATTTTCTGCTGAGCGGTATACAAAAGCCGTCATAAAAGGGATTTAAAACTTCACGTCACCCCATTTATCCTCCGACAGGGATGTTTTAATTTTGCTCTGTGGTGTTTGTTTTTTATTAGCTCTCTGCATTTATGACCACTTCAGTTCTCTTTTGAGCTAAAGTGATGTACGAACTGCATAATTTTAATTAATTCATAGTTTTAGTGGATGAAAACGCGGTTATTATATCTTATTAAATTAAACGAAATAGTTTGAAGACATCGACTCGCGCGTTTTCGTCGGTGTCTTGCAAAATATGTTGCTGAGTGCAATTGTGATAATTTCCTTAATTCATTGTATTAAAATATCCCATAATTTTGAAGATTAATAGGGACAACGGGTTTTTTCACAAAATAAGTGCCATTTTTCTGTAATATTTACAAAACTCTAATCGAATTATGTTAGGCTTCTTGGCTTAAAAACTGAAAACTTTAGCTATAAGGGTGGGAATATAATTTTTTTCGGGTATTTTTGGGTAGGTACATAACAATAAAAAAGCATAGTGTGTACTATATAATTGCATGGATGGATGGATTCGATAATGGAAACCCCATATTAATTATGCTAGACCGTCGTATACCGTGAACAAACTAATCCTTCGCTTATTGAAACAAATGTCCTTTTGCCTTAAAATAGATATTACTGTAAATCCCTAATAGTGTTGGTACTTTCATAGTTGTGTTAGATGGAGATATGTTTTATTCGTGTATTTATTAGATAAGTGCATAAATATGCATGTAGTTCGCTGTTAGCGATTATGTTACCTGCGTTTTTCCAACGCAGAACCGTTGAGACACATTTATTACTTATGGAGAATGTGAACAGTTGGTGTTACTGTATTTCTTATTTTGCAAGCAGGGAAACAAAATTTTGGTAATAAATGCTACACTGAAGAAATTTCTTTTGTACGTAAAATAGTTTTTTTTAAATAANTGAGGGCTCATCGTTAGGCTCTCTCTCTCTCTGTGGATGTATTTGGCATATGTAGATATGTTACAACCGCAGAAATTACCTTACCATGTGTATATTATGTTTGGAGCTTAACGAACCGCTAAACGTGAAAGCAACTTGTTGACATTGAACGCTCGAATAATCTTGGGGTTATTCGCTGCAAATAACTGACGTTGCTGCAGATTCGAATATAATATGAAGCATCCGATGAGAAGCCCGAGCTTTGGGTATTGAAGTATTCGCAGAGTAATAATTTTACCTGTATATGTAAACAAATGCAGCCCGAAAAGCTCTACGATAAACATTTGCATTTGTAGAGTTAGGTATTAGAGAGCGACGTGTATGTCAAAAACTCCACATCGTGTGCCGGCAGACGGTACCGGTTCACGAAGCAGACGAAGCTTTAATTAAAAGTTTCAGCGATGATCTCATCGTGTTTTTGCATTGTTTATAGTTCCGTTTACGCAATGTAATGGTAAAAAGTGTCGATTAATGTAATGTACCTACAGGGTGATATGAACACTGCTTCTAAAATTGGGAAAAATGCGAATTGCTGTTTGCTGCACAAATTAATGAATCTTATTGATCCTTTTATTGGTAATAGGTGTCGAAGTAACGTGGTGCATCGTATTTATCAAGTATTTCTACGTATTTATCGGGGAGCAGGGGAAAATGAGGTTATTGGGATTACTTAATGAAAATTGATAATGTCTCAAGATGAAGCAGCTTTTAACGCGACGCGCTGATGAGATCCAAAAAGATCGAAATCGCGGTGCGCGTCTGGCAGTTTCGACAGAATATTTTATTCGATTATGGTAACGTGTCTATCACGTTGAGGTTAGCTACGCCGGGATTCGTTTCAGCAAGTGGATATCCATATATTTAAAAGGACCTTGTTGCAGTATACTACACTGAAGAAATTTCTTTTGTACGTAAAATAGTTTTTTTTTTTAAATAAAAAATACAGTTATTTTTAAAAAGAACTACACATAAAACAACTTCTTTTGGCGTTACGTTTTTTTGATACAATTTGATTGAAAAGAGGGTGATTATCAGAAAGAGGAAGAAATAAACCGTACAAATTGGTTCTTGGCTCATCCACTTTATAAAGGGAAAACGCACCATCTGCTTTATTCTAGAAAAAATACTGGCTAGAATACTAACGAGGAGATGTCGGATTATTATCAGGATTCAGAAATATTGGAGGATTCCTTTTGTTCGGAATATCTAAATTTAAGAGAAGATACGGAAAAATAAATTGAAAAGAAACGAATGCTGAGGAAATTATTTGATTTGATCCGGATTTTCACAGAACTTCTTGAAGCAATCAGAATTTTTTAATATTTTTTTATATTTCCATGTCATACGATTATATTACCTATTTAAATTTATTCATGTTTTCCTTATCATTTATTACCAGCGAGTAGTACAATAATTAATTATGTAAAAATAATGTCTTTTAAAAATACAATTCGGAACACAATTGCAAGCAGAATTTGCTAAAATTTATGTTTTATATTTTAGTAAACAAACAAATTTACTTAGTTAGTTTCATTTCTCTTTCGAGAACTTTTTATAATTTAACTTGAAGTTGTTTATAGTAAGTAATAAATCGTATTCATCTGTGTATTTTCCAGGAATTACTCAATAGGAAATTACGGAGAATTTCAAGGGGTTTGTTATCAGATTTTCAAAACTATTATTCTTTTTATTTTACTGTAGGGTATAGTCAAAAATATTTCCGAAAAGGTGCGCAAATGCACTCTCTTCTGTTTTTGAAGTTACTGAAATAGAGATATTGAAATAATAACTATAATAAAAGTTTTCTAAAATTTTACAACCCCTTGGCGAACCGAGCGGTTTCGTAAAAGCAAACCGGAAAGGTTAATGTGTATACATCAATATTGCTGTCGAAAGCCGACTACAAGACAAAAAGAAACTTACGGGAAGTTTCCGGAAATATTTAGGAACATTCCATAGTAATATAAATGAGTGACAAACATCCGCCAGGATGATACAAATAGGGCGTACACGAAAGAGAATAAACAGTTGTATAAATTTAAAAAGTTATGCAATTAACTAATTGTTTAACAAACAACTGATTACGTGGTTTGGTGTGGTTGAACTTGTGAAATTAGTTTTTGATCAACACTATCCACATCCTTAACTGGTTGTGAACAGTAATCTAATCTAGGTCTTCCTCTACTTCTCCTTACCAGAAAAGAAAAACTACCCCTGAAATCGATTCATTGGAAAACTTAACTAAACGCCGTATTCCAATTATTTAATCGTAAATGAAAGTTTCATTCGATTTGCTGTGAAAGATATATAAATATACAATGATTCAATTATTTTCTCTTTGTCTATTAAATTACATAGTAGGGAGAGAGTTGCATCGCAATTTAAAAATGAAAAGTGCTTTTTCAAATCCACTCGTAGACTGTTATTACTGTTGAAGCTTGTACTTTACGTGTTAAAGATTAAAATTGAACAAGGACGTACGTGAGGTAGTACAATATGGTGATGTAACGGGTACTTTAGTACTTTTTTGAATTTTAGAGGTGAGAAATGGGTAATGTTTTAGTTGACCTTTGACATTATTCTTAATTCGTATCATTACTCTTTTATATTGCAACATTAATTACAAAAGGCTTGTTTTGTCTTTACATAACTTATTTGTTAATTTGGTGTGTTGCTGAATGTTATATTACGTGTTGTTAGTGTCTTATTACTTTTTATATAAGTCCTCCAAAATAAGCGGAAATTGTTTATTGCCTGAAAGTAATTGTAAATATCAGTGAAATATTAGAATTTTGGAAAGTTTTGTTTTTAATCTCATGTAAGATAAGTTTTTATTAGGTTGTTATGAAATTATCTTAATAGGAATAGACAAATCAAACTATAAATTAATTGCAATAAATTATATCTAAAGAATATAAATATATGTAGAAGGCGACGGTAGTTATACTATCTTTTGAAATTTAGCGTCTCATTTGTTATCATTTAATTGTATGTAAGGGAAGAAGAAGTAGAGAAAGAGCGAATATAAAGATAGGAGACGAAAAATTAGAAGAAGTGGCTGATTTTAGGTATTTAGGAAGTCAGATAAGTTCAGGACGGATGGGGTAGTAGGGATATAATGCAGAGGATAGCACACGGTCGTGTAGCCTTTAATAAAAAGAAGTCACTTTTATGCTCGCGAACGATTAATTTAGAAGTTCGAAACAGATTGTAAAAGGCGTATGTTTGGAGCGCGGCGCTGTACGGATGCGAAACATGGATGGTAGGCGCGGCGGAAAAGAAAAAGTTAGAAGCGTTCGAAATATGATGTTACAGGTGAATGATGAGGATACCGTGGACGGAGAGGGTTAGAAATGAAGAGGTAGAGTAGGAGAAACGAGGACTCTATGGAAGTCAATTAGAAATAGGCTTGATAGGCTTCTTAAGCATGAAGGTTTAGTCAGAGACATATTAGAGGCAGAAGCAGGAGTTAGGAGGAGTAGAGGTAGATTAGATTACTGTTCGCAAATAGTTAAGGATATGGGTTGTTCTAGTATTAAGTAAATGCGAAAATTAGCTAAATTAGGACTGACGACCTTATGATGAAGTATGAAATCAGTGACTTTTATTAGACTTTGAAGTCGCTCATTTATGCTATTTATTACCCCCTGTATATTCGACTATAATAAAACAAAGTCACTTAAAAAATACATCGTCTATAATGAAATAAAATCTACTTCAAAGTAAATAGTCCGCAGCAATGACACTATTTGTTCCAAAATTTTCCATTTCAGTGGGATACGGCTATGATAAAGTAAAATACTCTTTCTAAAGTAACGTAATGGATATATTTTCTCAAATGTCTTATTTATTTTGAACCTTCTTTACTTACTTATCATTGCCCGGACGTCCAGTTGTTCTATCTATTAAACGTGCCCGTGGTATAAGCTGGGACCTTCGTGGGCGTCCGGGATCAGTACTCGGTAAGCTTTTTAAGTTTCCGTATAAATCATCAGAATCTTCTCGGGAAACCGCGAGACTCTGACATCGTCGAAGTGGAAAGCTCTGATCGTTACTGATGTCTACTCCACTTAATCCGGAATGTTTATTTAACGAGACGTCTTCCAAGCTACTCTAAATTGAGAAATGGATGCTTTTAATATTTATAGACATCTAATCACACAAACACTATTACAGTTTGAGAATTATGAATAAAAAAGTATTCGCAACTATTTTCATTTAAAAAAGAAAATTAAGCAAGATGTAGTGCAAGATTTACCTGTACAACAAAATCGTCCTATATAAATATACACACGTGCATATTCATTGGAATTACCAATAAATGCATATTGGATGTTTAGTGTTTTGTGTACATTTTCTTTGTTAACCAGAAATTTTCAAAAATAAAGTTCGTAAATATCGTTAAGCAAAAGCGTAATCTTTCAGCTTACCTGTATGTGCTTTTTCTTGGATGTTTCGCGTGTTTTTCGTCTTTCTTTTTGCGTGACAGCAGCCGGCCTATCTGCAGTTTGTATGACAGCTGGGAGGCGGTGCCTGGAGCTTTTGGAAGGACCGTTTATGTTGACGCTCAGGCTAATATTATTTATGCATGAATTCCAGTTAGCTCTGCAAAGAAATTAGTATTATAAAACTAAAGCATTGTATATGTTGAGCACTCCACAATATAAAGATATCTTATACAGAAAGGTCACCCCTTTTTTTGCAGGCGGTCATAAATCAATATTGGGTGTGTTTCGAAATATAATCCAGCATATTAGCCAGTGCTGATGACGTCATTAATCGACGCCNGAAATGCTTGTTTTATTATCAAACGTTACACGAACAAACGCAGCGGTGCGCTGGTAAATGATTAATTGCTGTTTTGGATGATAGGATCCGTTCGATTCGAGTACTGGCCGCAGATGGTGAAATAAAACTTAAATGACAATTGAACTCTAAACAATCAAATAAATTAATACATCAAATATTCAAAAAGTTACTAGTTAAAAATTAGAGACAGAAAAAGGCGTTAGGAGGGATAGACCTACATTAGATTATGTTCGCAAATAGTTAAGGATGTGGGCTGTTCTAGTTTTAGGGAAATGCGAAGCTTAGCTCAGGATAGGAAAGAGTGGAGGTGCGTGTCCGACCAGTCTTAGGACTAACGACTTTATGATGATGATGATGAAAATAAAAGTAAACAAAAATACTGGTATGCAAAGGAAGAAAAAGAGCGAATATAAAGATAGGAGAGGAAAAATTTGCTGATTTTTAGGTATCTAGGAAGTCAGGACGGAAGGAGTAGTAGGGATATAAAGTATAGGATAGCGCAGGGTCGAGTCGCCTTCAATAAAAAGAAGCCACTTATATGCTGGCGAACGATTAATTTAGAAATTCGGAAAAGATTGTTAAAGGTGTATGTTTGGAGCGCGGCGATGTATGGGTGCGAAACATGGACAGTGGGCGCGGCGGAAATGAAAAGATTAGAAGCGGCGGAAATGAAAAGATTAGAAGCATTCGAAATGTGGTGTTACAGGCGAATGATGAGGATACCGTGGATAGAGAAGGTTAGAAATGAAGAGGTATTAGAAAGAGTAAGAGAGCAGAGGACTCTATGGAAGTCAATAAGAAATAGACGAGGTAGGACTACTAAAATGTGCAGCGTATACAGTTTTTGTATTAATTAATCATGAAAAGTTTGGAATGAGATTTAATTGTTGGTGTTATGAAAATACGGTAATAATAAATGCATATATCTTTAACTATTAACATGAAAATATGTCGCATTTGACTGATGCCAGGTACATAAGGGTGTTCTGGATTAATGATGAATATGACTTGGAATTAACGAGGGTTAAAATCTTATTTACTGTTTAAAGATGTGGTTACTTATCCGAGTATATTTTTTTATTATTTGCAAGAACCTGGTATTTTGCGGAACATTTTGCAGTATTTTGATGACAGAAGTTTCTCTTGTTCTGTTATCATGGAGTAATTTTGGTATGTATATGTACATCGAGGTAGGTCGCTTCGCTTACGCCATTTTCTTCCTTTTGGGGTTATCTGTTGATATATGTATATTATTCCTCTTAACTGCTACGAGGATAGCGGCATGTGCTTCCTTGTATTAAACTACGTAAAATAGCATAAGATTTGCCGCTCTGCAACTGTCAGGGTGAGGCACACACTTATTTAATTATCTATATTTTTTTATGGTTTGTTCAAGAAGGAAGGAAAATGATAGCAAACATAAATTTATTTTGTTTACTGTATGTGTTATAATCATATATGAAGTATCCATTTCCATGAATGGAGAAAGTATACAGTAGGTATTTTTTTATTGAAATGTTTTGTAAGGATTTTTTCAGTATTATTTTCTTTGTTTATTTATTGGGACACAAAAAAACCCTTTATCCTTTTTCTGAAAATTCTTATACGAAGTAATAATAATATTTCATGTCACCAAAATGTCATGTTTTGTCTAATTCTATACTGTGTAGGAAAAATTTCATTCATATCGGCTTATAAAAAGTACAAATTTGTAAAATTTTGATTTTTAATACACCCTGCATGTGCATTGGTATTTCAAATAAATTATTTTTTTTTTTCATATTTTCTTTTTTATAAGAAAATGAGTTGCGGCATTACAAATGCTCGCATTGTATAAACTTTCTTTTCTGTTTCGAAATGCACCAATGAACGATCTATTTAACTAACTCCCCATATGCGAGTTTACCGGTTCCTGATTAAATTATTCGTATCTGTGTATGCTCTCATCCGGCAGACGCTTTCTCTCCGCTTGTTGGCTTATTGGTGCGCGGTAATTATTATTTTTCTTTCGCCTGCAGTTTAGGTACAATACACACACACAGAGTAATTATTTCCGAGCTCATTGTCCAAAGAACACTTTTCAGATACAATTCAATGGTTTAAACGCTCATGTGCGTGCATATGTAGAGTATATCTGCATGCGTCAATTGAAATTCTATTAGTTCATTGCAACATGAACGTAGACTGTAATTGTAGTGTGCTAGGTACTCATTTAAAGAAACTGTTAAATTATTAACTGTTTTACGATAATTTCATGATCTTGTCGGCGATGTGGTTAAGGTACAATTTATTTGATGTAAAATGCATACCTTTGATATCAATGTTTTATCAAGCATCATCCCTGTAGAAAAACTTATATAATTTTCAATTTATAATGTAGAAACATTTTTTTTCTAAAATAAATTTCAAACTATTTTAGAGAGATCGATTATTGATAGACTCAGTGTTATGAAGATGAACAATTTATCAAGAAAAGCACTGTCTTTTATCAACTATTTATCATTGGATACTATAGTCACTTATTTGTAGGGATAAATGATAATAATTCTGATTATTATAGAAAACTTATTGTTTGTCAATTGATTTGAGGCTAGAAGTAATCGGCTCTCGGGAACATGAAAAGTGCCGCTGGTATCGATCGCTGCTTGCGGCATTTTTAATAATTAAACGTTTAGCCTGAAATATTGGTGTAATGCTATCCAATTTTGGAATGTTGAAAATGTTAACCGTAATAATAATATGAAATGCATAGTCATTAACTATATAAGTTAAAAATACTTACAAAAATTACCGATTTTATACAATACTGTATATACAATCCTGAAGATATGGTAATATAAACGAACAATTCGTGATATAATTTCGGAAAATATGCTGAGGGTAGTTGTGTGGAATGCTGCCAGTTTAATTTGGCACTACCGAATGAACATCAGACATTTCGAAAAGTCCGCGTAAAACTGACAGGTCGTGTTCGTTTTCCGACTGTTTCAGGCGTTACAATCTCGTTAACTTTGCGAAGAGCAGCCGGTTGTTATTTGTTTTGTAACGATGAGAATGAGAGCGAAATGCATGCACCGATGCAACGACGATGGCTTCCCTTAAACAGTAATTCATGTAAAACGAAATGCTTGTTTTATTATCAAACGTTACACGAACAAACGCAGCGGTGCGCTGGTAAATGATTAATTGCTGTTTTGGATGATAGGATCCGTTCGATTCGAGTACTGGCCGCAGATGGTGAAATAAAACTTAAATGACAATTGAACTCTAAACAATCAAATAAATTAATACATCAAATATTCAAAAAGTTACTAGTTAAAAATTAGAGACAGAAAAAGGCGTTAGGAGGGATAGACCTACATTAGATTATGTTCGCAAATAGTTAAGGATGTGGGCTGTTCTAGTTTTAGGGAAATGCGAAGCTTAGCTCAGGATAGGAAAGAGTGGAGGTGCGTGTCCGACCAGTCTTAGGACTAACGACTTTATGATGATGATGATGAAAATAAAAGTAAACAAAAATACTGGTATGCAAAGGAAGAAAAAGAGCGAATATAAAGATAGGAGAGGAAAAATTTGCTGATTTTTAGGTATCTAGGAAGTCAGGACGGAAGGAGTAGTAGGGATATAAAGTATAGGATAGCGCAGGGTCGAGTCGCCTTCAATAAAAAGAAGCCACTTATATGCTGGCGAACGATTAATTTAGAAATTCGGAAAAGATTGTTAAAGGTGTATGTTTGGAGCGCGGCGATGTATGGGTGCGAAACATGGACAGTGGGCGCGGCGGAAATGAAAAGATTAGAAGCGGCGGAAATGAAAAGATTAGAAGCATTCGAAATGTGGTGTTACAGGCGAATGATGAGGATACCGTGGATAGAGAAGGTTAGAAATGAAGAGGTATTAGAAAGAGTAAGAGAGCAGAGGACTCTATGGAAGTCAATAAGAAATAGACGAGGTAGGACTACTAAAATGTGCAGCGTATACAGTTTTTGTATTAATTAATCATGAAAAGTTTGGAATGAGATTTAATTGTTGGTGTTATGAAAATACGGTAATAATAAATGCATATATCTTTAACTATTAACATGAAAATATGTCGCATTTGACTGATGCCAGGTACATAAGGGTGTTCTGGATTAATGATGAATATGACTTGGAATTAACGAGGGTTAAAATCTTATTTACTGTTTAAAGATGTGGTTACTTATCCGAGTATATTTTTTTATTATTTGCAAGAACCTGGTATTTTGCGGAACATTTTGCAGTATTTTGATGACAGAAGTTTCTCTTGTTCTGTTATCATGGAGTAATTTTGGTATGTATATGTACATCGAGGTAGGTCGCTTCGCTTACGCCATTTTCTTCCTTTTGGGGTTATCTGTTGATATATGTATATTATTCCTCTTAACTGCTACGAGGATAGCGGCATGTGCTTCCTTGTATTAAACTACGTAAAATAGCATAAGATTTGCCGCTCTGCAACTGTCAGGGTGAGGCACACACTTATTTAATTATCTATATTTTTTTATGGTTTGTTCAAGAAGGAAGGAAAATGATAGCAAACATAAATTTATTTTGTTTACTGTATGTGTTATAATCATATATGAAGTATCCATTTCCATGAATGGAGAAAGTATACAGTAGGTATTTTTTTATTGAAATGTTTTGTAAGGATTTTTTCAGTATTATTTTCTTTGTTTATTTATTGGGACACAAAAAAACCCTTTATCCTTTTTCTGAAAATTCTTATACGAAGTAATAATAATATTTATATATATGTCACCAAAATGTCATGTTTTGTCTAATTCTATACTGTGTAGTCATCATCACAAAATCATCCAGCTTCACCCCTTCCTACCCTGAGTTCAATCATCAGATTCCTTCAGAAGAGTTACTTCCTGATTTGACTGACATATGTGTAGCTACCCATTTTTCCATCTACGTATTTCATGTTTAAATATTGCTTCAAATAGGATTCAATTGAAATTTCAACCTTCTTCGTTAAGGTGAATGTAAAATGTTGCAAATAAGGGGCATATTCAGTTAATGAGTTTCGACTGGAAACATATTTGTTATTTTTGAAATCGTACACTTTTGATGCGGTGAGAGTAAATGCAACGGATGTTGCGCGCGCATCGTACGACGGAAGTGTGTCACAACATGCAACTGCTAACGGCAATTGTTAGCATTAATCGAAGACATTATTATTACCTATGTATATACGAAAATATGTAAATAGAACTATTTTATTATGTTAGTATTTTATATTGTATTTCCTGTTCGTAAAACACAACCTCGAAAAAGTGCTTACTTATTTAAATTACTTTTCAAATACACAAATTATTATCTTTCTTCCGGGTAAGTCGAAAAATATAAACAACAGTATGTATCTAATACGAAAATAAATTGAAAATGAAATAAAAACAAAAGCAAGAAGAGATTTATTGATTGTTACTAAATGTTACCCTCTGCAAAATTGTCAGGATTAGGTATAACTTTAATTTACGCTTTACGAAATGTAATCAAACATAAACTAGAAATAGAAGCTTCAGTAAATTTACTGGAAAAGGAGATCTTTGGGTTAAATCCTATTTAATTAGGTATTAATCTTGACGGATAAAAGCACTTAGAACAGGATGGGGGCGATAGAGCTCTTCCTGTTCTTCATTATTTATTAACAACAAACTTCAAAATAAAAATGTCTAATAAGTATTAACAAGATTTACTTTATTGTTACGATATAATCACTTGTTTGTGGCCTTGCAAATTTATAAATCAACTGGGATTTTCGTTCGATTTAGCTGCTTGTCATAAGTTTAAATTAAGTATTTTTTTTGTTTTAATAAAAAATTCCTTCGATTATTGCATTTTTTTTGTTTCAGGTTAGTAAGAATTGATCAGTTAAGGAATGTTTAGTTTAAAAGGTAGGTAAGTATAGATTAAAGGGAAACTGTAACTGCTTTTGTATAATCTGATAATATACATACATGTTACATAATATGTAGGTAAATACTGTGGACGATATTTTTCGTAGATATCATTCTCTGGTAAATTGCTAATAAATAGTGAACCCGACGCATTCACCATATCTTAGACATGGATTAAATACTTAATATTTATAGTATTATTTATTAATATACAGTTTAATTGAAATTCTATCATAGAAGTGTTTCATAGTATGATTGATTACCTCACATTAACACCAAAAGTTGTTTGAAAGTTTGAAGTTTAAAATTGTAAGGCCTGGTAATTTATTTGTGAAAAATCTTGGTAGGTAGGTACCTAATATACTTAAAAATTTACAGTAGATATTGTCGTATTTATATTAGGAATGTTAATGTGGAAAAATTCCATTTTGAGTGATTTCCACCTGTAGTACCTGTTTTAAATTGTGGTGTCGTCGGTGTGTTTCACCGAAGCATGCGAACCACATAAACGGAACGAGGTGAAAGTTTCACAGTTCACAGATCGCATGTTTCATAAAAAGCGAGAAAATTCTCTAAATACCCACCGTAAGTAAAAATATTACAATATTAAAACTGCGGTTGCTTCCAGAATTTACTAAATAGTTATTCTTGTTGAAGGTGGTATTAAAATACACGTTCAGTTGTAAGAAAGAAAGAAGGCTAATAATTTAGAAAACAAAGTTCAAATGAAAATCCTAATCCTAATCAGTTATCATCATAAGGTCGTCAGTCCTAAGACTGGTTAGACACGTATCTCCACTCTCCTATCCTGAGCTAATTATCGCATTTACCTAAAACTAGAACAACCCACATCCGTAATTATTTACGAACGGTAACCTAATCTAGGTCTACTTCTACCCCTCCTAACTCCTGCTTCTGCCTCTAATATGTCTTTGACTAGACCTTTATGCCTGAGAAGTTGTCCTACTAACCTATCTTGCCCATTTCATGTTGACTTCCATAGAGTCTTCTTTTCTTCTATTCTTTTTAATATCCCTTCAATTTTAACCTTCTGTATCCATTGTATCCTCATCATTCGCCTGTAACATCACATTTGGAACGCTTCTAACCTTTTCTTGTCCGCCGCTCCCACTGTCCATGTTTCGCACCCGTACAGCGCCGCACTCCAAACATACACCTTAAAAAACTTTTTTCGAATTTATAAATTAACCGTTCGCGATCATAGAAGTGATTCCTTTTTATTGAAGGCGACGCGACCCTGCGCTATCCTCTGCTTTATATCCCTACTACTCCTTCCTTCCTGGCTTATCTCAGGATCAGTTACTTCTTCTAATTTTTCGTCTCCTATCTTTATATTCCTATAATCCTAATCAGTATCAAACTTAAAAGGCGATGAAAATTGATTGTTTTGTTTTCCATCTTGCGATTAGATCCGTGTTATTTGTCAGGAAGTTTCCCCTTTCAATTTGATTTAAATGAGGGCTCATCGTCAGGCTCTCTCTCTCTGTGGATGTATTTGGCATATGTAGATATGTTACAACCGCAGAAATTACCTTACCATGTGTATATTATGTTTGGAGCTTAACGAACCGCTAAACGTGAAAGCAACTTGTTGACATTGAACGCTCGAATAATCTTGGGGTTATTCGCTGCAAATAACTGACGTTGCTGCAGATTCGAATATAATATGAAGCATCCGATGAGAAGCCCGAGCTTTGGGTATTGAAGTATTCGCAGAGTAATAATTTTACCTGTATATGTAAACAAATGCAGCCCGAAAAGCTCTACGATAAACATTTGCATTTGTAGAGTTAGGTATTAGAGAGCGACGTGTATGTCAAAAACTCCACATCGTGTGCCGGCAGACGGTACCGGTTCACGAAGCAGACGAAGCTTTAATTAAAAGTTTCAGCGATGATCTCATCGTGTTTTTGCATTGTTTATAGTTCCGTTTACGCAATGTAATGGTAAAAAGTGTCGATTAATGTAATGTACCTACAGGGTGATATGAACACTGCTTCTAAAATTGGGAAAAATGCGAATTGCTGTTTGCTGCACAAATTAATGAATCTTATTGATCCTTTTATTGGTAATAGGTGTCGAAGTAATGTGGTGCATCGTATTTATTAGGTATTTCTCCGTATTTATCGGGGAGCAGGGGAAAATGAGGTTATTGGGATTACCTAATGAAAATTGATAATGTCTCAAGATGAAGCAGCTTTTAACGCGACGCGCTGATGAGATCCAAAAAGATCGAAATCGCGGTGCGCGTCTGGCAGTTTCGACAGAATATTTTATTCGATTATGGTAACGTGTCTATCACGTTGAGGTTAGCTACGCCGGGATTCGTTTCAGCAAGTAGATATCCATATATTTTAAAGGACCTTGTTGGAGCATACGTAATCCTAAAATGTAGCATCATATTACAGATGGCGTTTACCGTGCCATTTGTGGTATTTTCCAGCTTTTAATAATATGGAACCTTTGACAAATTGTTTACAAGGTGAAATTACTTAAATTGACCGATTTTAACAATTGAAACATTGTTAATGTAATATCCAAGTATAGACAGTGTATCGCCATCTAGCGGGTATTTGCTGCTACTGAAGTATTTCATGTGTTAAACAAGACCCTACTAGGGTATCAACTTATTTTAGAAGTTTCATCGGTTTGGTCGGTTAAGATCGAAATCATGATCCGCGTCTGGGGGTTTTGAAAAATTTCTTATCAAAAACTTTTAATGTGTTCGTCTAATAGGTGTATGCCACAACCGTTTTAATATAAAAAATTACAAGTACGTAAAAAGAACATCTTGCGTTTGTTGAAATTTTGTAAAAATTAGTTCAGTGCTAATTAATAGAGGTTGTTGATTACGTATACTGTTATAGTATTATTTAACTTAACAAATTTCTCGATAAATCTCCAAAACAGATGAGCGAAACATCGGAATTATGTTGAGAAGTATAAGTTCTGAATTAATTACTATAAACTAAAATTAATTAGGGAGAAAAATGGAAACTATTCAATCAATTTGGATTGATTCTTTCCAATTAAATGTTTGTCTTCCGAAGGATGGCGCCAGTCTGTACGCCGAAACTATTGTCACTATTAGATGCCTTTGCCAAGCCATCCATTGTGTCGTTATTTATCAGTCAATGAATAAGAGTTATAGTGCTCTAGGTTTTAAGAGTAAGTAAAAAGGGCTGTTTATGTATTGATGAAGCATTTGGCAGTGAGTTATCGATTCTTTATTGTTATTGGTGAGAAAGATTTGTTCTTCTTTTAAAATGAATATGTCGTATATCTATAGGTACACCAGACAACAACGTAGTGTATTGTATATTGTAAAAATGTACATGTATGAAAATTGGTTTTTATACCATTTACGTAATAAACCGAGTGTCTTGCCGTCAGAAGAATTTACATATTTAATTACGTATTCTCCTTGAAAGGTGCAAAGTTTTCGGACCAATAACGATTTTAACTGAGAAGGTCTCAATAATAACCAAGTTATTTATACAAATTTTGTTTAAGATTTTTCGTAGCAAGATGAATGACAATGATGCCTTTATATAGCCTCAATCTTCATAGCACACATAATTTTTAGTGTCATGGGGAATATTAATATACGTTTTATTCTTGTGACAAATTATGTTTCAATATATATTTAAAAAAGTCTGATTGTAGATTTTCACTAAATGTTGTTGGTTCTTTCATGAAAATTCGCAAAAAAAATGTTTTGTACTTTTACGTACTCATTATTTAGCATGAACCACTAGCTAACAGAAGAAAAAAGGATTTACTTATTAAGTAATATAAATATTATTTTAAAAATTATTTATTTAAAAGTATTATTTTATCTTATTCGGCTGTCTTACCTATAGTCTTTGCAAGCTGAATATTGAGATGTAGAGATTTATTTTACATATATTCGAATTTGGTGTCTATTTTTCATTTTTATTACGACAAAATAAAAATTCATAGCTAATCCATAAGACATATAAATAAACGATAGAGGAAGTAAGATTTTGTAAAATCTTTTTATTATGTTAATAATCTATTTAATGCACGAACAGATTAATACATTGGACACTTGGTTTGTGCGAAGGTCAGTGCCTACATCGATGTATCACTAATTGTTTCTCAACAATCCCCGCGTGTATTTGCAATAAAACAGTAATTACCATATAATGCCTTGAGTGCAGTAATTGGTTAGTAACTACATAAATATACGTATATATATAAATATGTCTGTAAATATTAATATTCTGCCTACTGATTTTTCCACATTTGATGCAAGACACGTAAAGAAACGTGTGCCATTGGTACACTTATTTATGGTTGTTCGAAAAAGGTCAAGTGAAAAAACACCATAATTAACTGCATTCGTCCTAAAAAGTTGTCTAATTAAAAATGAACATGCCACACCATCTCAGTAAAAGCACGATTTGCTACGAACTGCAGCCTATTCTCATAATTAGTGACTATTGGTAATGATTCTGATCGTTAGAAAGTAATACATGGAAACTTTGAAATAATAGAATACCGTTTTATTTTAATACTTTGTTCCGTTCATTTTGCAATGTAGGTAGATATCTATCTGTGCACAGATGTATGTACAGAGAGACAGACAGACGAGCAACTGGTACATTTTTTTAAACGGGTTTGTATATCATATTTGAGTTTATATTCTTGTACATATATATCAAATCAAGAATGGTTATGATAGTAGGTATACTACTAAGCTATAGGAATATTATTTCCCTATGAAATTTTCGTGGTTTAGTGGTAGGAATGCTCACCTACCTCACGAGTAGCTTGGGCTCAATTCTGACCAATGCTCTTTTTGTCAATTGACATGTTTATTTATCCGATACATACATAATTATGTATTTATTCGAACAATCGTTTCGATTAGCCAACTACTATTTTCATACTGTCGAATTTTCCATTTCATATTGCAATTTTATTCAACAATCAACATTTGAAAACTAATGATTAAGTATAATAATTACTCAGTAATTTTTTTTGCATCTACAGTTTTCTTTAACAAAACAATTGGTTAAGTACACAAACAAGTTTTGCACCGAAAACGTAATTTGAAAGTGAAGATGTGCACAACAAAACAATTTTTTGTTCTCTATTATTACTGATTTTGTTGACTAAAGTATAATTGAATGAGTACTACCTATCCATATTTTTTTTGGTTAATAAAAACTTTACATAATCAAGTTATTTGTAATTTGGTGGGTGCTTCCCACTAAAATAATGAGTTTTCTTCATTATCAATTCATAAATATTCACGAGCAATCTGAGTTAATGCACTCCATAGCTTTTTGTCGTGGATTGCGCAAGTTAATGAAGCAATTAACGGAAAACTTATTTCAATATGCATTAGGTGTCCTTTGAAAAGTGTAATTAATTTCTTCTTAATGTAACTCCACAATTTGTAAGCTGTTTTTCTTAAAAACCTAATCACTCTTTCGAAAACAATTTAAAAGAGATAATTAAAAAAAAAACGTTTGCTAGTTAGTATCTACATAGGTAATTTGGATTTTTTATGACAAGTTGACAAATTTTTACAAAATACCTTTATCTTGAAACTATATTATTTTTTTATAGGTACCTACTTATTACTAATTTTTACAATTTTGCAACCTTTTGGGCTCGGTGGGAGACCGGTTGGGGAAAACTTAAAGATAACATCTTATTATATACCTATTATTATTTTAGACGTTTTTTCAATCTACAGAAATGTCCTTCATTAATTTTTTTTAACCCCTATACCGTTGTTACAATTTCTGCAATTAAAAAGGAAATGTTATTATCATGATAAAAATAAAAACCACAAATTGTGATACTTATATACTTAAGTGTCCCATATTAACAAAAATAATAATATTGGTTCTGATGTATTGTGCATTTGTTTTTATTAAATTAACTAATTAAGGTACTTAGAATCTTACAATATGAAATTGTTTTACATTAATATTATTATTTTCTTTTTGTTTCATACACAGAGACATTTTTGAATGAATTGAGTTTCCTCTTTCAATATGAAGGACGAAAAAGGTTCAGTGATAATCTGCTCATCACAAAAATGAGTTACAATTTTAATTGCATAAAGAAAGATAAATTAATAAAATAAAAGTTTTCGGTATAGTTTCACTTATTTGCTTATATAACGTTTTAAATTAGAGAAAATTAATGTGGAAAGTTCTAAATCAGGAAAGCGAACTAAATTTATGCTATGACATGAAATTCGAATTAAATGTCAAACTTTAAATGTTTCATGTTGTTGTTAATATTTTCTCATTTTTCTTTTAAAAAACTTGTGTTTATTTATTTTTTCATTTATTTAAAGTAGATAACACATAAATAATACCATTTTATCCTACCTTATGAAGCGTTATGGGTTTATTGATCGACAAACTTTGCACCCACCCACTTCAAAACTACAAAAAAAGTACGCGAACTAATTGTGAAGCACTTCTTCATTCAAATACCGCGGCGCCTTGTAACCGGTAATAGAGAACAATAAAACAAAAACTAAGTGTTGAGAGCCGCACACATGAACATACAATGATAATATAATCATATAACAGGTGGGCAATAAACAATTTGTGTTTTCGCCGACACTACTTGATCGGTTGACCCCATCAAACTAACTAAACCGAGAAATTTTTACCTAAATAGAGAATAGTAGCAGCGTCCTTGTAACAATGGAGCGGTGTTAACACGAATGTGTACATGTTGTTCTGTCTTTATTTACAATATAGTTATTATACTTGCTTGTTATAACAATATGCCGGTGTACAGTCATGTGGGAAATTGAGGATACGGTAATTTATTTATTCAGTAGATGAATCAAAACCGAACGGGTTGAAAGTTTTTTATTTTTCAAAAACAATTGCCAACGTTTGGTTCAATAACTTAAGGGTGAACGTTGGTCTCAAACAGCAATTTTTTGTGCATAGATACGTATAATTTGATACGCATTAGAAACAGAAACAGGAATATAGGGTAGAGGATCGAGAAAGACAGATTAAATTACCTACTGTTCGTAAATAATTAGGGATTTTCCAGCGCGCGTGTCTGTAGGGTTTTGTATTGATTGTTTTTTGGAATTACCTCGTATTTCAATAACAATCTCATTTAATTTATTATTATACTAAAGGAGAGTTCAGCTTAGTGTACCCTCGAATAAGTTACGCTTCTTATAAAGCTGAACATACTTTTCAATAAAAAATGGGTAAATGATTATCCAATACCAAGTGTAGGTACTGTATATAGCACGTAACAGAAATAAATACCGATCTTGCAGGGAGTGATAAACCACTACAAAATATGAAAATTAAGTAAATGTTTGTATGTCCGAAAGTTCATCGCATTCGAGAAAAACGGGTAAAGGTCTAGATTATCCCCCCTTCGGGGGTGGGGGCATGGGGGATTGAAAGAGGAGGTCTTCCTGAGTAAACTACCATAAAAAGTGCGCGGCGGTCACACCCCCATAAAAAGTAATGGGGTTGCAAAGTTCTGTAATTTTCCAATTTTCATACACTATAAAGTCTAATAAAATTTAATAGATTACTTATTATTACTAATTATCCAACATTTATAATA
>NW_020438937.1:855592-862070 GCF_000699045.2 Agrilus planipennis
CACAACAGTATGCAACAAATTTGAGGAATAGTACGTAAATAAGTAAGTTTTACGAAAAAGTTGATATTATTGTATAAAAAGGTTATTTCCTTACATACATATGTTATTAAATTTCACGGTTAGTAAGTAGTTTTTACGTAATCCTATTTTCTGTACGAAAATCAAAAATATTATTTTCTAGGTTTCGTCTATTAATTATCGATTGGAAATTTTGTGGAAAGTACAGCAATAAATCATGTTTCTTTGTAATCATGACAAAAGTTGACAAACATTAAAAAATATTTATCATCATACCTTAAAACAATAACTGATAATGTCTGAAACTTGGCAGTATATGAAAAACGAAAATTGACTTCTGTTTTCGCTTATAGTGACTTCAAGAAATTGTTTTACTGTTTATAAGCTAGTGGTGTAAGCCTTACGGGGGAGGATAGGTGGTGCCTAGATTTTATTAGCTGATCGTCAGTAAGCTACTGAGTTAATACACCCTAATTCATATATTACGGGTGCGCAGTAGTCAATAATTTGTACAATTATGTCGCTAACGTAAATGTAATCTTTTAATAATATTGCACTATGCTTTTTATAACAGTTTTTCTATGCTTTTTATATCCAGTCAGTGGTCTACTCATTGATTGTCCTAATCGATTTAAATATTTCATTTTCGTATACTTCTACATAAATTGGAAGATGATTTCTATCATTGGTAATTTTGATCGCTGTGTGATCTGCTTTGTCTATTACATTTGTAAACTATTCTTCAAATGCTATCTATCATAAAGTGAAGTAAAAAACGGTTACTTAACGACATACAATTTGTATTATTATTATTACAGGTTTTTTTTACAATTTCAGTGCTGCCAGTAATAAAAATACATACATTCAAGGTCTGTAGTTAATTTAAATGGAAAGATCTGTTAGTTTTTTCTTATACGACGTTGATAATATAATTTTCCATACGTTTGTACACGAACTGTAATCGACTGTACTGCCTGTAGCAAAAGGCACTGAATGCTTTTAGATTTTTCAAAATTTTATGAGAAGAAAAAATTGGCTCGACGATTAATCTTGTGCTTTTTTTATGATTTTGGTTAGTTTTGTATGTTTCATGAAATAAATAATCAGATACATACATAAATTGCTGATAGCGACTGAATTTCGTCGGTTTTTGCGACATCATTATAATCGGTATTTAGTCTAACACTAAGTGAATCAATATCATTTTTCACACTAAAGTAATAAGATTCCATTCCAAAATTTTTAATTTTTCTTCGGTGTATATATTAAATTAGTATTTTTTTCAAAACGTTTATGTGTCAAGGTTGAGCACATCGTCTACCAACTGTGATTTAATATCGTATGGCGACTATTTATAGTAACCAAGAGCATTTAAAATACAATTATAACATATGTAATATGTACACTAGCAACATTGCAACAGGATACGTGTAATCCTAAACGATGAAATCGTTTTGCTATATTGTACACTGTATATTTGTTATAGTGTAAAGCCGTTTTAACATCTACTATCAGTCTGTATGCAAGTGAGTAATTATTGTATAAGTGTTTGCTTTGAGAAAATTAAATTTATAATTGAGGTTTATAGCTATACGTTGGTAAATTAGATTTCGATAACGTAAAGACTGAAAGTTACCTACTGTTCCTTTCTCCTTAGATCCGGAAGCTTCCTTTAATTAAAGTCCAAAATCTTAGTAAGTCAATAAGTCACAGTAAAGTACCTAATCATTAGCTGCTTCTACGTCTGGCGGCTTTGATAAAAATCTGATGGAGGGCTTAGTGTTCTTCATTTCTAATTCATTTTTAATTTCGTAAGGTACCTGATTATCCATAAAAAAATTACTTCTTTTAGCATGCTGAGAACCTGTGGTTTTGGAATTGCGTTTTTGTTTGTTGTAAAATTCACAAGAAATGTTCAATATAAAACTTCCATTTAATTCCATCCTGCTTGTTTAAACATCATCTTCGAAGAATTTCTTGAAACTCATAAATTCGAGTATTTTACAAATGGAGCACCCTGCCCCCTACACCCAGCAATATTCTTAAAAAAAATCCCTTTCTTATTGAGGTTGCCATGTATGTTTACGGTTTACGAAGATAATGTTGGCTTTTGGTTTAAAAATGTTAACTGAAACACTTTCGAAAATTACCGATAACAACGAGACCAAACGAGAACGGAAGTTGTGGTTTTAATTGCTGCGTTTGGGATAAATTCCTGTACATATTTGTTACATTGATCCAAATATTTGAAAGTATGTCTGTCAATTTTTAGGTCATCTTTAGCAGAATTTTATCTTTCTTCTCTTTTGTGTGTTAGTCCACTTGTTCTGTAATGTTACCTAATAATAATCAAGTGCATGCCCCATTTACTTATTAATGATTTGATTTTCATATTACCGTCTTAATTTGTGTAATTAATTAACAGATATTTGAGTAGAACGAACTTTCATCATTAATTTAATAACTAAAGCAACATTAGGGAGTTCATGAAGTTACTAAAATCTGTTTATTGATTTTGCAGTATTACTAAGTTGACCCCCAGTGCGGTCTTTATTTTATGGAATTGCGAATCGCCTAATACGTACATAAAACAAATGGAATGATGGAATAAATGAAGCCATAAAGCTGGTTCTTAAACACAAAAACTATTTTATATCTATTACGAATTTTACATACATTGGTACATAAACACGCGCTTATAGTCGTTGTTTAATAGGTAATTCGCAAAGATATATAAATATGCCTATGCAGTAAAGTTTTATTGGTTTCATCAGTTTTGATCCATGAATAAATGGTATATTGCAACATATATGAGGCCGTTTCAATTTTAGTATTTATCTAATCAAACTGATAAAGGTTCATTGATGTTTATTAGGTGTTAAAGCTTACATTTATTTTGTAATTGTAATTTGCTTGTAACATTGTTCTGGCGCACATGCGAGGGAGTTCTAAGGGTCATGTTTCGTCCCCTCAAGTCATTAACGAATTCTCTAATTGTTATGAGAAAATATAAGACCTTATTATTTAAGGTATTTAGATAAAGATAAAAATGAGTTGATTGATATTATATTGATAATAAACTTCTAGTTCCCATAATTAAAATTGTGAGAACAAAAAATATAGGTACCTANATTATGGATTGTTTGGATGTAGTTTCGATTGTTTTCATTTTCGAATATTCTTTGAAAATTAATATACAAATTACATTTACATACCCACAAGCATATGAAAATCAACAAAATAATAAACTTTGAGCACGCATAACTTTTCATGGGAGTGAGACCGCCGCAAAGTTTTTATGGTACAGTGGTGGGGGAGACCTCCTCTTTCAATCCCCCCTGTCCCCACCCCCTTCGGGGGGGATAATCTTTACCTTTACCGAAAAATGTAGTTGGAAAGTATACGTAAATTCAATTCCCTCTCTGGTAGAATAAAATACTGTCCGCAACGCTGCACTCAATCAGCTGGTGATTACCAACATCAGTGTAGTATTTGTTTTGTTTAATTTTTTTCCATATTAGAGTATTTACAGACAAATTTACGCACAGGGCTGGCTTCGGATTATAAATTATTATGATTTTCTTAAAAAAAATATCCTGCTGAACTCACCGTGCTATTGTTTATTCAATCTAATCTACATCCTCCATAACTCGGCACTTGTTTCTGTTACACCCTGTATAAATAGGACATAATCCTAGCATTTGCCGAAAGACTATTGTCACACATTAACCGTTGTCGTTGGTGAATTCGCGTATTAGTTGGTTTTAATGCTATTTAGTAATTTATCGAAATAGAATAGGTGTGTTATGATTGGATGGAGATACTAATTTTAACAGTATACTTAATTAATCAAAATTATTTACACGACAAAACAGCGAATAGCATTGTCAAGCACGCGTGAGATGTTCACATGCACTTTTGGTTTGTTTGTTTTCTACCGGCATTGTGAGAACTGCATGACTGCTGATGAAGAGACATAGGCCTGGTTAATTAATCAAACCTAATTAATGTTTTTAATATACGGGCCTGTAGGTATTACAGCTACATGCATCTGATTTAATAAAATAGTAGCTCAGTAGATATACCGAACAAATTAGCTTTTTGAAAAGAATTATGATGTCGTAAAATGTACAGTGTACTTAATCTCGGAAGTTGACATTGTTGATTATCATATTGTTTGAAGTAGGATTAAATATTCTGTTAATACTTATAGCTCTACAGTGACACTATCTCAAGTAGCTGATGTATTAACTTGAAGTGTTTCAGCAACATTACGAAAATAAAGAAACCTAAAAAAACAGTGTGTCCAAATAAATTATAATCAAAGCTCATATTATTTTTTTAAATACGCATTTATAGAGCTGGGGCTGCAACGTAGAGAAAAAAATGTTAGGAAAGGAGGTAGACAGAGATGTACACTGTCACCGTTACTTTTTAATCTATACATCGAAGACGCGATCATTATCATTAAAGACAGTAAAACTTTAGGGATAGATATACAGCGGCAAGAGATTAGTATGCTTAGATTTGCAGATGATATATAGCAGTGTTAGCATCTAGCAAGGAGGAGTTGGAGATAGTTTAAAATGAAATAGAAGCGGTATTGCTAAACATGGACTGTGGCCGCGGCGGAAAAGAAAAGGTTAGAAGCTTTCGAAATGTAGTAGACAGAGATGTACACTGTCAACGGTACCTTTTAATCTATACATCGAAGACGCGATCATTATCATTAAAGACAGTAAAACTTTAGGGATAGATATATAGCGGCAAGAGATTATTATGCTTAGATTTGCAGATGATATATAGCAGTGTTAGCATCTAGCAAGGAGGAGTTGGAGATAGTTTAAAATAAAATAGAAGCGATATTGACAAAACAGTATTGTATGAAAAGAAATAAAAGTAAAACGAAAATACTGGTATGCAAAGGAAGAAAAAATAGAGAAAGAGCGAATATAAAGATAGGAGACGAGAAATTAGAAGTGGCTGATTTTAGGTATCAGTCAAAAAAGTTAGGTTGGAAGGAGTAGTAGGGATATAAAGCAGAGGACAACGCAGGGTCGAGTCGCCTTCAATAAAAAGAAGTCACTTCTATGCTCGCGATGGGTTAATTTAGAAATTCAAAAAAGATTGTTAAAGGTGTATGCTTGGAACGCGACGCTGTACGGGTGCGAAACATGGATGGTGGGCGCTGCGGAAAAGAAAAGGTTAGAAGCGTTCGAAATGTGGTGTTATAGGTGAATGATGAGGATACTGTGGATAGAGAAGGTTAGAAATGAAGAGGTATTAGAAAGAATAAAAGAAGAGAGGACTCTATTGAAGTTAATAGGAAATAGGCGAGATAGGTTGTTAGGGCACCTTCTCAGGCATTAAGGTCTAGTCAGAGACATATTTGAGGCAGAAACAGGAGTTACGAGGATTAGAGATAGACCTAGATTAGATTACTGTTCGCAACTAGTTAAGAATGTGGGTTGTTCTAGTTTTAGGGAAATTAGTTCAGGATAGGATAAAGTAGAGGTGCGTGTCCAACCAGTCTTAGGACTGACGACCTTATGATGATGATGATTTATATGTGAACCTCTATGTTTGAAATTTATTTTTTATCAAAGTAACCTTAGCATTGAAAACTAAAATGATGTAAAAAGAAGTAGTTAACGTAAGATAATATTAAGAATTTCTCTCAGAAAAATTTTGCGTTCTACAAATTTTTATAAATGGCATTCCTAATCGGCTTATATTTTAACTAAGTTAACCATTTCAAGAACAAGTACAATAATAAGTTTATTTAATTTTTTTAATAAATGTTAACAAGTTCTAAGGAGTCGTTAATGGTATAGCAAACACGTACGTATTAGATGCACATGTACTTTTTGTTTGTAGAAACTTGTGTAGTAACACAAATGTTGCTCGTGACCAACGTTAATTCAAAATGCAAATGTTTACAATGACACTGGTACCTACCGCTCTTCAAAGAATGAAGTCCCTGTTAACAACAGAATTTTTTCGCGAATTTGTCTATATGAAGTTTCAGTTCTCTTATTTGAAAGTATGAAATTATTTCGTATAGAGGGAAACGTTTATAAGAAAATGTAAAAAGGTAATGGCGCCGATATCGTGAAGATGCGTGAATTATTTTTATAAGTAGAGCCGTTATCGCGAACTAAAGTATCGATGGGGGTAGGTTGTCATATGAAATGCGATCGTAGCTGAACTGAATGGTATTCACGAAAATTGCCCATTTTTAAAAATTGGCTCGTTTGATACCTATAGGGACCTATATATCTCAGATGACTATGATGACAACAACCACATGAAAAATTATTTCCCATAAAAAGAAATGGTGGTATACTTTTAAAAACGTCTGTACATATATTTATTTAAATGTAATGTAAACAGGATTAAATGTAGCAATTAAAGGGGTGAAAAGAATTTTATTTAATCCAACACCAACGTTTCTTTTTAT
>NW_020438937.1:867617-872094 GCF_000699045.2 Agrilus planipennis
AACTGATAAAGGTTCATTGATGTTTATTAGGTGTTAAAGCTTACATTTATTTTGTAATTGTAATTTGCTTGTAACATTGTTCTGGCGCACATGCGAGGGAGTTCTAAGGGTCATGTTTCGTCCCCTCAAGTCATTAACGAATTCTCTAATTGTTATGAGAAAATATAAGACCTTATTATTTAAGGTATTTAGATAAAGATAAAAATGAGTTGATTGATATTATATTGATAATAAACTTCTAGTTCCCATAATTAAAATTGTGAGAACAAAAAATATAGGTACCTACTAAAATCAGTTTTTGTTGAAAAATTTTGTTTATTTCGTTATACAATTTAAAAAATAAATTCGTATAATATACCATTAATTAATTTAATATATATAATTGCTGTTTTAAATGATACAATTACTTTGTGCTGTTTTTTATGTTACAAAATTAGAAGCAATTAATACTTATTGTATTTATGGTTTTATGTATATCAATTATGATTTACTGAAAAATGCGTTTTTTAACCGTTTTAAAAACGAGTAATAAATAGCCTCAATTATATCTGGGAGTGATCATGAGTTTCTAATAATAAAATGGAAAAATTAAACAAAATGTAAGTAACAATGCCATTGGAGATGTTTTTATCAGTTATAACAATAAATTCATTTTGTTTAATAGTCTATAAAAGATAACGCCGCAATCATACTCTTCCATGAATAATTAGCTATTCAGTTTTTTACAGTTTACTTTTAATTATCTCTGTTGATAAATGCATACGTTTTCAAAGAACGCCACAATTTTTATTTTATGTTTCGTTTATTTGTACTTAATTTATAAATTCGTATACCGTAGTGTGCATCATTATTGTTTCTTTACAGGTTAGTGCTGTTTACGATTTCTTACAATAAGGATTTGCGTAAGTACCTGCAAGTATTTTTGAATAAATATTATCTGACTCATTGACTGATTATTATTTAAAAATTCCTGTTGAGTTCTTAAATGAATGAGAATTGAATCTGAAGTCTAATACCCCAGTTTTCGTTTCTCCACATTAAAAGTAACAACATACTTCTAGAAGCTAAATTAACTATTTTAACCCAAATTGAAAGTAATTCCCGAAGGTTCTACACAGTCAACCACCATACCGCCGATTAGGCGCACTTATCCTGTTTTTTTAATATTGTTGGAAATGTATTTACTATATGATAATAAAACATATATTTGCTAACCCGATCCGCTTGAGGATTAACATTATTGTTAGAAACGTGTGCCCGCCGGTTGTATACACATCAATGCAAAAGAATAACGAGAAGATTCGAGAGGTATCTTGATGCTTTTCTAGAACATTCCATTACAATATATGTACATTCCCGAGAAAACAATGTTCA
This sequence comes from Agrilus planipennis, assembly GCF_000699045.2. Classification (NCBI taxonomy): domain Eukaryota; kingdom Metazoa; phylum Arthropoda; class Insecta; order Coleoptera; family Buprestidae; genus Agrilus; species Agrilus planipennis. The sequence goes on from NW_020438937.1 coordinate 868,992, forward strand.
GTCTCTCGGAGCCTCTGAAAGCGAGACTCGAGTTTTCGTCTCTCATCGAGTCTCTCTGGTGTCGCTGAGAGAGACTATCAAAAAAATTGTTTAGCGTCTCNTCTGTCAATTTTTAGGTCATCTTTAGCAGAATTTTATTTTTCTTCTTTTTTATGTGTTACTCCACTTGTTTTGTAATATTACCTTTGTTCACAAAAGTGAATTTCGACCACTCGAAGCAATGGTGTCGAGCTCACAGTGACTGATAGGGGGGAAAAACTAGTTATCTTAAAACGAATTTTCAATATCAAAAAAGGCTTTTAAAAATAAAACTCGGTAACATCTGGCGGCGCATAGAAAAAGTGGGACAAGTGGACTATTTATCACATTGTCTGGTTAGTAATTTAACAATTAGAAAGTGTAATATTGTTGTTAAATGTACTTTTATGATTATTAAATTAATTTTAATCCACAAATAACGTGTTTGCGTGTAGCCACAACAGTATGCAACAAATTTGAGGAATAGTACGTAAATAAGTAAGTTTTACGAAAAAGTTGATATTATTGTATAAAAAGGTTATTTCCTTACATACATATGTTATTAAATTTCACGGTTAGTAAGTAGTTTTTACGTAATCCATTATTGATGTTGTCAACTTCGTATTTTCTGTACGAAAATCAAAAATATTATTTTCTAGGTTTCGCCTATTAATTATTGATTGGAAATTTTGTGGAAAATACAGCAATAAATCATGTTTCTTTGTAATCATGACAAAAGTCGACAAACATTAAAAAATATTTATCATCATACCGTAAAACAATAACTGATAATGTCTGAAACTTGGCAATATATGAAAAACGAAAATTGACTTCTGTTTTCGCTTATAGTGACTTCAAGAAATTGTTTTACTGTTTATAAGCTAGTGGTGTAAGCCTTACGGGGGAGGATAGGTGGTGCCTAGATTTTATTAGCTGATCGTCAGTAAGCTACTGAGTTAATACACCCTAATTCATATATTACACGGGTGCGCAGTAGTCAATAATTTGTACAATTCTGTCGCTAACGTAAATGTAATCTTTCAATAATATTGCACTATGCTTTTTATAACCATTATTCTATGCTTTTTATATCCAGTCGATTTAAATATTTCATTTTCGTATACTTCTACATAAATTGGAAGATGATTTCTATCATTGGTAATTTTGATCGCTGTGTGATCTGCTTTGTCTATTACATTTGTAAACTATTCTTCAAATGCTATCTATCATAAAGTGAAGTAAAAAACGGTTACTTAACGACATACAATTTGTATTATTATTATTATTACAGGTTTTTTTTACAATTTCAGTGCTGGCAGTAATAAAAATACATACATTCAAGGTCTGTAGTTAATTTAAATGGAAAGATCTGTTAGTTTTTTCTTATACGACGTTGATAATATAATTTTCCATACGTTTGTACACGAACTGTAATCGACTGTACTGCCTGTAGCAAAAGGCACTGAATGCTTTTAGATTTTTCAAAATTTTATGAGAAGAAAAAATTGGCTCGACGATTAATCTTGTGCTTTTTTTATGATTTTGGTTAGTTTTGTATGTTTCATGAAATAAATAATCAGATACATACATAAATTGCTGATAGCGACTGAATTTCGTCGGTTTTTGCGACATCATTATAATCGGTATTTAGTCTAACACTAAGTGAATCAATATCATTTTTCACACTAAAGTAATAAGATTCCATTCCAAAATTTTTAATTTTTCTTCGGTGTATATATTAAATTAGTATTTTTTTCAAAACGTTTATGTGTCAAGGTTGAGCACATCGTCTACCAACTGTGATTTAATATCGTATGGCGACTATTTATAGTAACCAAGAGCATTTAAAATACAATTATAACATATGTAATATGTACACTAGCAACATTGCAACAGGATACGTGTAATCCTAAACGATGAAATCGTTTTGCTATATTGTACACTGTATATTTGTTATAGTGTAAAGCCGTTTTAACATCTACTATCAGTCTGTATGCAAGTGAGTAATTATTGTATAAGTGTTTGCTTTGAGAAAATTAAATTTATAATTGAGGTTTATAGCTATACGTTGGTAAATTAGATTTCGATAACGTAAAGACTGAAAGTTACCTACTGTTCCTTTCTTCTTAGATCCGGAAGCTTCCTTTAATTAAAGTCCAAAATCTTAGTAAGTCAATAAGTCACAGTAAAGTACCTGATCATTAGCTGCTTCTACGTCTGGCGGCTTTGATAAAAATCTGATGGGAGGGCTTAGTGTTCTTCATTTCTAATTCATTTTTAATTTCGTAAGGTACCTGATTATCCATAAAAAAATTACTTCTTTTAGCATGCTGAGAGCCTGTGGTTTTGGAATTGCGTTTTTGTTTGTTGTAAAATTCACAAGAAATGTTCCATATAAAACTTCCATTTAATTCCATCCTGCTTGTTTAAACATCATCTTCGAAGAATTTCTTGAAACTCATAAATTCGAGTATTTTACAAATGGAGCACCCTGCCCCCTACACCCAGCAATATTCTTAAAAAAAATCCCTTTCTTATTGAGGTTGCCATGTATGTTTACGGTTTACGAAGATAATGTTGGCTTTTGGTTTAAAAATGTTAACTGAAACACTTTCGAAAATTACCGATAACAACGAGACCAAACGAGAACGGAAGTTGTGGTTTTAATTGCTGCGTTTGGGATAAATTCCTGTACATATTTGTTACATTGATCCAAATATTTGAAAGTATGTCTGTCAATTTTTAGGTCATCTTTAGCAGAATTTTATCTTTCTTCTCTTTTGTGTGTTAGTCCACTTGTTCTGTAATGTTACCTAATAATAATCAAGTGCATGCCCCATTTACTTATTAATGATTTGATTTTCATATTACCGTCTTAATTTGTGTAATTAATTAACAGATATTTGAGTAGAACGAACTTTCATCATTAATTTAATAACTAAAGCAACATTAGGGAGTTCATGAAGTTACTAAAATCTGTTTATTGATTTTGCAGTATTACTAAGTTGACCCCCAGTGCGGTCTTTATTTTATGGAATTGCGAATCGCCTAATACGTACATAAAACAAATGGAATGATGGAATAA
>NW_020438937.1:879725-882274 GCF_000699045.2 Agrilus planipennis
TGAAAGATTATCTGTGGAATATTACTGCCTCAGCATTTGCCTAAGTGATCCAAGGAAACCACAGAAAAACTTGGACCAAGGCAGACGGACCCGGAATCGAACCGGCGTCCTCCCGAATGCTAAGCAATGGTCTAAACCTCTAGGCGATGCCGCTCGGTCTTCATTGTCAGTGAACCACATGTTAACGTTATTGGTTCCAAACCTCAGTGGTCCATTTTGTGAGCAATTGTTCTCTATTCTAAATAATTACTGCAGTGGTAATGACCCACCCTTAACCTATCTACGCTCATCAGGTATATGTTAACATCATAAAGCCTCGTTCATGTTTTCTGACATGACACGCGAATTGTATCATTTATGTAGATGTTGTGTTGTGTTGCGGATGTCAACATCCCCTCTATGTAACGGACGGTGCTTGCCCTATTGTATTAAATGATTCGCTTTTCCGTTATGAATACGCATCGTCGTATTAATATGTATTTGTATCACGGGTCTTTTGCTACCGCGCATAATTTTATTTCGTCAATGTTTATTTACCTGTAGTACCTGCTAACATAAAAAAGAAATGTGTGATTTAGATCCATTAAAATGAGGCCGCTGACTTTAACCATTGGTTTATGAGCTTCTATTTACATATACGTAATGTATGTATGTATGCATGTATAAAAGTTTCGCTTTTTTACTGTGTACATAAAACTACGAAATATAGCGTGCGACAAAACTCTGAAAGTAATTTTCCAAGTACTTTTGGAGAATTACGTAGTTAACTTTATTTGCTAGTGACATATACTTGCAGTGGGAAAATTTATTCTATTCATTTTTGGAAAGTACTTGTTTGGTATAAACTTTTCCATGAAACAATTTTTCGCTGGCTAATTTCCCTATGTACCTATCAACATTCATAAATCAAAGATAGAAGATTATTTGTTGCATTAATTTTATTGAAGATTGTCTTTGTTTTGAAATTTCTTTTCTATTTGTTGGAGATGATATATAGATGTAGAAGAGAAGGTAAAAAAAATATTTCACACTCTTCATTGCTTTATCATCATCATAAGGTCGTTAGTCCTAAAACTGGTTGGACACGCACCTCCACTTTTTCCTATCCTGAGCTAATCTTCGGATTTCCCTAAAATTAGAACAGCCCACATCCTTAACTATTTGCGAAGAGTAATCTAATCTAGGTCTACCTCTACCCCTCCTAACTCCTGTTTCTGCCTCTAATATGTCTCTGACTAGACCTTCATGCCTGAGAAGGTATCCTACCAACCTATCTCGCCTATTTCTTATTAATTTCCGTAGAATCATCTGTTCTCCTATTCTTTCTAATACCCCTTCATTTCTAACCTTCTCTATCCACAGTATCCTCATCATTCACCTGTAACACCACACATCGAACACTTCTAATCTTTCTCTTTCGCCGCGTTCGCTGTCCATGTTTCGCACCCGTACAGCGTCGCGTTCCAAACATACACCTTTAACAATCATTTCAAATTTCCCGACTTATCCGACTTCCTAGATACCTAAAATCAGCCACTTCTTCCAATTTTTCGTCTCTTCTTCTTCTATATTCGCTCTTTCAATACTTTTTCTTCCCTTGAATACCAGTATTTTTGTTTGATGATCATTAATTAGGGAAGTAAAATTGGTAAATTTTGTACACTAACTCGTGTCAATATTTCATGTATGAATATAGAAAAAAATATTGTTTCGTGTTCTAAGATCTGGTTTTTCATTTATTTCTGTTAGGATAGTTGCATTTCCAGAATTTGGACTAGGTATCGTCACACTACAATTGGGTGATTTAATTTACTGTCCACTGTCACCGCTTCGAAATTGTTTTCGTCACCTACGGACATTAATCAACAGCATGTAATCGGATCGCGTTTAACGGTGTTCTACCACCCGCCCCTTACCACTTCAACTAGGCTGAAATCGGTCGACCACATTTACTTTTCTAATGAAATCCCGACGTTACAGAAAATGACCATTAAATCGATACATTCAATTAAATCGTGGAGCTTTCGTAGCACGAACGGATCAGTCAGGAATATGAAGGATTTTGAGTTATTGGGATATGTCATTACGTATATTTAAAGGCATGTAGGTACTTAAGCAGAATGTAAAGGTAATCGATTTTCTGTTTTATTAGTTTAAGCCGAATTTGTACCGCTGATGTAACTTGTTTAGATGTAATAGAAATAACATACAACATAGCCTCTGATATAGACATTGCTTGAGTTTCGTTGATTTTTCCCTTTTAGGTACCTTATACATATAAAATATCCACTCTTTTTAACGAAACCGATTTATTTATTTTTATTCCTTAATAAAAGAATAAAAAACAAAAATTTCTCTTTGCTCAAAATAATCCTACAATTTTATTATCTTAAACACTAGTATAAAAATGTCCTTAAAATATCAGGAACGTTAATACTAAGTTTGGCATGACATTGAACGAAAATTGTCTGCTTTGGTAGTAATGTAATTAAAAAAAAAAAAAGAAGCGTTAGTAAATCATTTTACTGTTTTAATTAATCGCTTGGAAA
>NW_020438937.1:886210-949664 GCF_000699045.2 Agrilus planipennis
GTATATAATTCTTAAAATCGCCCGGAAATGTGTGAAATAAATTATATTAGATACATTTCCTAGGAAATCTATACATTTCCTAGAACAATATCGGAATTTCGTACAATTCATAGAAAATGTATACATATCCCAGGATATGTGTGAACTAAAGGATCATTAACATAATATTTTATACATTTCCTAAAGAGCCTCGGAATTGTATATATTTCCTACATTTCATACATTTTCGGTAACATGTACATCAATTACAGATTTCGTGTTCAGTTTTTTTGTTCTTTCTCACATAAATTTTATAAAAAATTAGGTAAGAATGATTTTAATGACAAAATAAATACATTACTGTTTTTTTTTTCCTGAACTTAAAACATAAAATTTTTTGTAATTTATAGTATTTTTCATACATCTTTGTAATGTAAATTCCGAAGATTGTTGAATCGACTCCGTATTTAGTCAGTAGGTAAAAAATTCCACATTTCTCGAGAAGGATTGTAATAAGTTTGATCGGAACTGGAACATGTTCGGACTCGGAGGACTAGCAAAATTAACTCCGTGAACCGGAACCCAAAACGGAATTCCGAACGAACCGCTGAATTTTGATCCTCCAGTGATCGTGATTATTTGAATATCGTTATATTATTGACTTTCAAGTAGAAGTTGAGTTTAATTAAGTAACCGAAGAAGTACTTGCCCTTTACTTCTTCGAACAGAGATACGTATGTTCCAATGCGAATTAGTTGTAGGTTTTCTTGAGACTCTGTAGGTATTTTATGGACACTTGGGTTGGGGGCTAATAATCATGCATTATGTAGATATAATATGCAAAAATTCAGTACAGTATTTTTACTTACATTCATATCTGTTTGCACGAACTCAGACATGGTCATAATCCTATATACTCTTAAGATTAAGCTTTAAAATTCCCTTATAATAGAGTGATATAAATTCCGGTCAACAAATATGTATTTTAAAGCATGAACCTTCTATTTATTATGTTCATTTGGTGGTAAACTGTAAATTAATATCACTCTGGAACGTTTAATATGATTAATCTACGTTAATGTCAGCATGTATCCTAAATGAGTTCTTCTTAACCATAAGAAGCTTTAAACTAACAATGCAGTGCAGGGATTTTGTTCGTTGTTCTGGAAACTGAGCAAAAGGTTTTGCTAGTTTCTGTATACATAAATCCATTTTGACCTAGAAGTTGGCATTTGGCATCAAGAACGAGTCGAGACCTAGTAGAAGCTTCATTGTGTTCTAAATAGCTCAATTTCCTAGTTTATATCCAACAAATAAAAGCGGTTGTTGGCCGTTTCAGGAAGGTGCTTTTTATACGTTTATATAAAGCTGTTAAAAATGGTGAATGTTTCTAAACGTATTTCTTCGTTAATGTTGTAATCTTTTACCTTAAAATGTCAATTTTGAGCCCAGAAAATATTGTATCTTCTAGACTTGCTGTTATGAGACATACACTTTTTTGTATTACCGTAAAATTTTCGACTGCACCAAGAGATTACTGGCCATAAAAGAAGAAAAAGTGTTTTTTGAGATAAGACGTTTGAAATATAAGGGCTGGCTTTTCCTCCAGTGATATTACAGTTGAACAATATTGAATTTTTTGACGTGACAACGTCTTATAATTCGATGGACGCACCAAAAAACATGACTCATGCGGCGTTACCTCGCTCTGAGGCGTTCCATTAAAGGCTTGAAGTGCAAGTGAGAGCGCGAAACGAGCGACAAAGAGGCACAATCGACCTCCGCGTTCGGCAGCGTTCGGCATCTGTCTCTCTTCTACTTGAGTGAGCGATGCGTCCGCGTGGACAGCTGCTATACAATAATACATTTCCATTTACCTCCTTCTCTATATGCATACAAAATATCTATCAAACGAATAAAATTAAAATCTTCTTTTGAAAAATGAAACCATTCCATCAGTATTTTTTTATGACGTTGTCACGTTCAATTATCGTCAGTAAACCGACTTTACAGACAATCGATTTTTTTATTTAATTTTAAACTTATAAGACTCGAATTTGATTAATTAGAACATGCTGAATTCAAATATTACATTGAGTTTGACATAATTTCAATATTTCTCAGTAAAAAGAATGCGAATTTTAATTACAACTTTATTATTTCAGGTGTTATCAGGAAGATTTTTTTATATTCTTATTATTATCCATAAATTGAAAAGTGTCTATTGGGTCATCTTTTCTTGCAAGAATTACAAATGGTTCATATCGAAGTACAAATTTGCATTAGCTTTCATTAATTTTCATTTTTATAAAGCCTTTTGAAAGAAAATAGGCTTCATATTAGAACTTTTAAATAACCTCTTATTCTTGAAATTATCGCGAGTGCGTAATTATTTTAGATAGGGTACATATATTGGTCTTATCGAATGGAAAGGTTTATTCGGTTGTAACAAAAGCTTTCTTTTCCGACCTCCGGTGTAAAATTTTCCGTTTATTGTTGGTGCTTGATAGAAACGGGGGGAAAACTGATGGCAGTTAAAAGCTTTTTAAGCAGCAAATTCTATCTTAATAGGATATCACGCAAGCTACTAGCATGTCTGTATAAGTAAGTAAACTTTTTAAATTTTTTAGAGCGTTTCCCTTAAGTGCTTTTTGTACATGACTTTTAGTTTTTCTTGCTTACCTGGGAAAAAAATAAGCAGCAAAATTACATTTTTGCAAATGTATTTACTAGTTGACGAAATAAAGCACAAAAATAGGTCAAACCGTCTAATTTTTGTGCAGTAAATTGGATTGAGATGCTTCGATTCATGAAAAGGTCTACAAACTTGTGAAGATAAGAGATCAATTCAACTTCAAAAATGCATCGGTCTATAAGAAAAATGCACTCTTAGAAGTGTAATGATTGAAATAAGTCCAGTGAAGGTTTAGATACAAACCGTTTAGAAAGATTTTGTAAAACAATTATTTTTAAACAATATGCTTCAAATATTACATATATAAAAAAAACAGTGTATTCAAAAAATTTCATTTATTTAAAGCGTTATCTTTGGAAGAAACATAATCAGTATCATTTATCAAATAATCGATCATCAAGGTACCTCGACTACATATTTCGTATCAGCAACCCTTAAAACCCCCGAGTAACTAATTTTAATTGATTTTTAATGAATTTAAAACAAAATGTCAAAGTATATTCTCACATAGGTAGAGGAATTTAGTGAAATTTTTCTTATTTAGTAACTTTGCCGGATTTTTACAACAATATAAGGTATGACAACCCCATATTTCTTAAATGTCAAATGTTCAAGATTTCATCCCTTAAAAATAAGCTGCCGTTTTTCCTAGTCGTCATTTGGACTATAAAGTAATATATATGTAAAGCGTATAAAGGGCTGTAGAGATTTAATACTGCCGACATTTCTAGCTCATATTATTCGTTTAGGTACTTTAACATGCGCTTCGTTAGTTCGCCATTAGATAACATACTGTAATATTTCCACACTTACATGCACTTCCAATGCTTGTTGAGTACATTTTATATTAGATAAGTGTGTAAAAGTCTTCATGCAGATAAAAATTGCGATATTTTATACACTTTTAGGCATCTTTCATGATTCGAAAAGAAATGCAACGACTTTGTGTTGTAAAAATAAGTAATGGAATTGATTTTTGCCTATATGTATACATATGTAAGTACTACTAGTACCTTATTTTAATTTTCAACGGTTTCTTCCGAATAAGGCACACTCTTCAAGTCTATTTAACATTTCTGCGAATGGACTATTTTGGTCATAAACTTTTATAACCTACATTAAGTTAGAAATATTAAAGTCATTTTCATAAAATGAGAAATTTTGGGTTGTTAATAGAAAGGGAACTGCGAAGGAATATGCATTTCCACTTGGGCTGCTTTACTCTGAATAGAATTAAGAGGATTTGTTCTTGTGCTTAAGTAATCTCAAGCTCATAAACGCTTAATGAAATCGGCTTTTGAAAGTATAGAATGCATTTTCAGATCTTCAAGTTTCATATATGATATTTGTAAAACACTGGGCCAGTGGTTGTGTTACTAAGAAATTTCGGAGTTAAAAAATGTGTGATAATTAGATTTTTTATTTACTGATAATCTCAGCAGTGTTAAATATCAGAATTAGGGTACTCCGTAGATATTGTATTTAAAAGGTCTTAGTATATAATAACAAGAATTAATATTACTTATATTGTATAGCAAAATATGTGTCTGGAATAGAGAAATGCGAAAAGTTATTTGTTTATTCATAAAACTGTAAATTTATTTAAGGATATGCGCGAATTTGGAATGTCCGGCGAATCCGCCAGTATTTCAAACATTAAAATTTCGTAAATGTGCCGACCGGATTTGGATGTGATTACTCATTTAATATTGTGCGAATTAACGAGGCAACCTAAAGCTTTTATTGGATTAATGTTTATTAAATTTGTAGGATGATTGAATTTGTTATCTGTAATTGAAACGCATAATTTATTTATACTGGTAATGATTTCAGGTATTATCGTTACTCGCATTAGAAAAGCGTGTGAAGAAGCTTCAGAATTTAAAATTGTAAAAATACATCAAGTGGAAGAAAAAAGCACACCATAAAGCGAAACGTCGGTGTAACTATATAATAAATAAAAGATTTTTCACCTCTTTTAAAAATGGCTGAAGAATTTGATGCATGTGAAATGAAGTAATTATACATATGTATACTTATAATAGGTCAAAATTGCAGATTTATTGAGCTTTAGAAAATATGTTTTACAGCCGAATTTTTTACAAATACAAGATATGTACTTATTTTTTTCTCCCTTTCTCTATTATATGGCACGACATACTTACTTTTTGAACATATAAATCCTTAGCAATCATTTGAAGTAAAAAAGTATAATAAAATGGTGAGTACATACTCTGTCTAATTGTTTTAAAAATCTAAAAACTTAAAACATTCTTTGCCAATTTGATTTTATTTTGTGATTCCTAAGGTGTGTTATCTTTGATTAAATGCTTACCAAAAGAATTAAGAATTTATACCAATAGATACTGCGAAATGTTTGGTCATCCTCCGTATTATCCAGGTCTCAACGATGATCAAATACTTCGTACATTAATATCAAAAACAGTTTTTGTGCTTGTTGAGCGGAACCCAGGCGAAGGTTATTGTGAAAGTATAAAAGTTTTCTTGAAAAAAGTCCCTGAGTTTTCGCATTACGACAGTTTCAAGTTTTGTTAAATTTTCAGAATTGTTCCTTCATTTAGCAAGTAGTCGTTATTACAACAATTTCAGCTCCATTCGTTTCAGGTAAAGTTTTAAACTGTCGTCAGGTTTTATTTCTCATTTATTCTTCATTTTTATCATCAAATATAAAACCAAAGTTCAATTAGGTGTATTTCATTCACAAGAATCTTCTATATGGATTATCATCTCTACATATCATTCTTTTTTTTTGTTAAATACCCTGATCTGTATCTTAAGGGACATAACTATTAGCTCAAAATTTATGATTAACACTATATATATATATTAAACACTTTGATACTTACCTAATGGTGGTTATGTCAAATATTATTGTGAAAATTCTTTAGTGGTCAGAGTAAAGCCGAAGGTTCCGGGTTCGATTCCCGGCGAGGGTGTAACGACAACAACAAATTTTTATCTCATTAGACCTATATTAGATTACTGTTGGCAAATAGTTAAGGATGTGGGATGTTCTAGTTGTAGGGAAATGCGAAAATAAGCTCAGGATAGGACGGACTGGAGGTGCTTGTCCAACCGGTCTTAGGACTGACGACCTTATGATGATGATGAACTTGAGGTAATTTATAGTTGGTATAATAGGAGAATGAATTTTCACATAAATTTTTTCTTGACAAAAGCCAAAATTATTATTCCCAATAGTCTTCATAGCAGATTAAATAGTAGAATTTACCGCTAATTGGTACATATCTGTAAATATTATGAACCCGAGGCGATTACCCTCTATCGATTATTCAGAAATTGCAATAATTCACTATTATGTTACCCTCGCGTTACCTAATTTGTATGAGGATTGTTATTGATTACTGAATGGCAACATATGATAAATACCTGTGCTCCGAATTAATTATTATCTCTTCTCAGAGCATATGTGGGTATTGAATTTGGGTCATTACGGTCTGTTGTTAAACGTAATTGAATACTTCAATAAAGACCTATCACTTTTGTGATCATCATTTGTTAGTCAATTAATTTATAGTGAAAATATTACTTCTGATGAAATTTAAAAAACTCAGTTAAGTACAGAATTGATGTCTATTTTATTTTCTAGGTATCTGTGCTCATCCATTTTAATGTGAACTGAATACATTTAACTCTGTTAAAATTGAATTGTTTTTAGTCTACATCCCATAATTCTTCCTCTGAGTGGTGTCAACAAAATAATACGTGCCAAATAAGGGGTGAAAATATTTTTTGTTTTAAAAAACAACCAACTTTTCGCCCCAGATTAAAGGATTTATTGAGCAACAACACGTGTGTGTTATAGCTAGTTTCAAATGTCATGAGTCTTATGCGCAAGAGACAGACCCTGCATTGGTATTGTAGATTACGAAAACAATTACTCGACTGCTAACCATGTCTCCAGAGGTATCAGGGATGGGGCTCTAGTAAAACAGTAAACAGCAAAGGCTAATGCTTTTAAGAGATAGAAATGTAGAAATCAATAAACGAACGGTGATGACTGAACAATCCAAGACAAGGGTTCATGAGATTTTGAACTGACTGTACCATTGCTTTGAAATGACTTTAAAGTCTACCTGAATTATTGTAACTTAAAATTAAATACAGGCCTGACGCTGGAAGCTGGGGGAAATTTTAAAATGGCGTGGATGCGCGGTGGCAAAAGTAGGCAGCTTTAGGTATAAAGATTGCAGCCCTCATTCTTCAGTATTCCCATCAGGGGCGTAGATTAAATATTTAAAAATAGGGATCAGTGAGCAAGTAATAGACAGACAAAAACAGAAGAACTAATTGTTGATGTTGGTGAGAGTGATTCCCATGATGACAGTGAATGTGAAAACTAACTATAAAACGAAAGTAATAGGTTAATTTTTTCTTTTTGATAAGTCATGTTTTTACATTATTTTCTAGTACGCTACTGTCCTGTCTGCATTAATACTATAATTTACGCCTACTGAAAGCTTATTTGTGTATCGGTTCCAAGTGACTTACCCAAATAGCTCATAAATGGGCAAGTACCTGCGCGACCGCTCGCCAGCTTCCTTCGTCAGACCTGTACAATCCTTTAGAAGAAAATTCGTGCTCGTTCTAATTGCTGCAGTTTGTTTGGTTAAGTTTTTCTCACTAGGTCGCCAAAATGTAACGTATAGACGTATTCTGACATAATATAACGTGACGCATGTGTTGCCCCAAAGGGTCTTGCCTTAATATTAATTCTACTCGAAAGCAGGCAAAAATATACAAAAAGGGGAATTTCCATAGGGATTAGGGAAAAGCTTGGAATAATACATGAACTCTGCGACATTGCCAATAGAATACAACAGCAAAAATACATTAAAAAGGAAGATAACAAAGGAAAGTGCTATTAATAAAGGTAATATCTGAAGAGGTGGGCACCGGATTTTAACATTATCCAAAATGTGGATAAATTTTACGGTAACATGTTCGCGGAACAGGGGGTTATATTTCTAAGAAAACCGATAGCAGACTGAGAGCGGAGATTTCATAAAGATAATGTAAGCACAAATTGTATCAAAAAAGTTTGAAATATCTTAATTCGTTTTTATTATCTGGGAAAAATGTTTTGACAATAGTTTTATGCATTAGCTGGTGACTTAGATTACGAGTTTGACTTTCGGGCTCATTTGAAGGCCAAGAAAGAGCTAATAATTTGATGATCAGAATTACCCCTCAAGATAATTTGCCCCTAATTTTTCATACTACAAATGATGTTTCTTGCAAAGAAATCTAAGTGTATTTTTTTAAATTTTTAATGGCCTACTTAAAAAAAAGTAAGTATTGTATGCGCTAAGTTGTAATAGCTTTGGTACTAAGAGAAGAAAATGAGGAAGTAAGAGTAGAACATAGGGCATTATGGAAGTTATATGAATTAGGCGTGATGGATTCGGTGATGTCGAATTCCCTCCCGCAGGTAGTTTCGGTTAAAATATAGATAGTCGAATTCCCTCCGGGGTACTAGCCGAGTTCTCTCCAGTTCATATAAGCTCCGATAATTAAGTTAACGATTACTTACCCATTTTTTTTATTGAAAATAAATATGTATTTATACGAGGGTGGATTGATAAGTTTCCGGCCTAACCAAGAGATGACGCCACTAGGCCTACCTTGAGGTGACATTCTATAGTACCATCCTTGGATAGCTTGTAGCTATAGTTTCAGCCCGATCTCCTTGCTAGTGTAGGTTTGACAGCACGCTGAACAAGACGCCTCTGTGGTTTTCGTAAAAATGGAAAAGCAGGAAAATCGTGCTGTCATCAAATACTTTTATTTGAAGGGGTTAACGCCGAAGGAAATTAAAAAAGAGATGGACTCAACACTGGGGACATCCTCCCCGTCATATTCAACCGTTAAGCAGTGGGTTTCCGAGTTTAAAAAGGGTCGTGTGAACACCTCTGATGGGCCTCGCTCAGGACGCCCCGTTGAGGTCACAACTCCAGATATGATCGAAAAAATTCATCAAATAGTGCTGGGAGACCGCAGATTGAAAGTGCGTGAGATAGCTGAGACCTGTAAGATGTCATATGAACGTGTGCAACATATTTTGCACCAACATTTGCATATGGAAAAGCTCTGTGCAAGATGGGTGCCGCGTTTGCTAACAGTCGACCAAAAATTGATTCGAAAAAACATTTCTACCGCAAATTTGTCATTGTATAAGCGTAATCCAAGCGAATTTTTGCGTCGATTCGTAACCGTTGACGAAACGTGGGTCCACCACTACACTCCTGAAACCAAAGAACAGTCTAAACAGTGGATTGGACCAGGGGAACCAACTCCAAAGAAGGCAAAAACAATTTTTTCGGCGAACAAGGTTATGGCTACTGTTTTTTGGGATGCAAGAGGTAATACTATCACTGGTCAATACTACGCACAAAGTTTGAATTGATGCCGCACCCTCCTTACTCTCCAGACCTAGCCCCGAGTGACTATTTTCTGTTCCCTAATCTCAAAAAATGGCTTGGCGGTAAGAGATTTGCGGACAATGAAGAAGTAATCGAAGCTGTAAATGGTTATTTTGAGGAGCTTGACGAATCAGTCTATAGAGATGGCATTAATAGACTGGAACACCGCTATGAGAAATGTATCAGCCTTGGAGGAGATTATGTTGAGAAATAAAAAAAAAAAATTTTTAAAAACCTTGTTTTTCTTGGTCAGGCCGGAAACTTATCAATCCACCCTCGTAGTGCACTTTAGTCTTCAGTAAATTAAAGATAAAATAATTTCAGAAAGAAAACACATATCAGTTATGAAATGTTTATTTATTTAATTTTAAAATGGTTTCCCACTACATTAACAAATTCAATGTTTGGAAATTCGTGTGCGTCTAGCTTTTTGGTGCAATCATCTAGAAAAACTTTATTAGTTTTAGTTTGTCTTGTTAATAATTTTTTAAAATAAGATATGTTAACATAAATTTCACATTGAAAATTATTGTGGTGTCTATAATATGTGAATAATATATGATGTGAGGCTGTATTATTTAAACAACTTTTCATGACTTTATGGTGGCAATTAGCACTCAAGGTCATCCGCCGCCGTAGGGAGGCAATTGATGTACACTTAGGAGGGAATTCGACATACCGAAAATTTTAACTCTAATTAAAAACAGGTAAATGGGAGGGAACTAGGCATTATCCGATGGATTATTAGGAGATCGAGACCGATTAGAAGCAGAAGCAGGAGTTAAGTGAGGCAGATGATGAGAAATGCTAAGATTTTCCATCCTATTGAGGTCAGTGATGAATCAGTATTTGAAAAATATGGGTTAGACTTGTCTTTTGCGACCACCTTGTAGTTTATACAGTGAATTTAGCGTCGAGAAACCGCATTAATGCGCAAAAATTAAACATTACATTACTTATTCGAAGAAAATGGGACGCAGCATCTGTCTTTGCTATCTGACTGTTTACAGACATGCTTAACTTGTAGGTACGTTTGTTATTGAAGTGCTGCAAATGAATAACGCGTACAACACACGATACGCATGTACCCATGTAGGAATTTTGGGTTAAGCCTTATTAGCATAACCGATCAAGCAACGGGATGTCGTCGACCGATCTGTCAGGTGCGAGAAATACAATATGTACTGCTCTTCAATTCCAAGAAGAATAACATTATCTTTTTCGTTAATCTAAAAGTTACACCCATTTATTCAATCATTTATAATTTGTAATGTCCCACTTATCAATCGGAATTTCTCTTTCTCTATCATAACAATCCTAATAAAGTGATAACGGTTAATAAAACAAAATTATTTTTATTTGTGGATTAGCACATGAAGGATATTGTATAGCAATTTGATAAGATTGTATTTTAAAATTTTGGAAATCGCTACAAAGTTTATTAGCTGACTGAGTTACAACGGCATTTTCAGATCGCTATGATTTTAATGGGTTTGATATACGTAATGGGTAAGGGTAGGTAAGTTACTTTCGAATGTTTCAGCTAATTACCGTTGAAAACTTTCACGAAAGAAGAGCTGCTTGGAATTAGCTAAAATAAGTAAGTTTAGCTCAGGTAAAGCACCCAAACTGCAAGTTTTAGAGTTCAAAGCAACTGTGTACGTATAACTTTTGCAATGGTGTAGTAGATAGCAATTCATACATGTTCCTTTGTACACAAGATTATTAATATTATTATTAATAAACTTACTGCAACTATTACATAGGTAGGTACATATATGTAGACTACCTACTTATTAAATGTTTTGTAACTTAAATATAAAGGAACGACAGCATGGCTTGCTACAATAAATAATTTGATATTCGTAATTATAAAGGAAATTATTGCTGGAAAAAAATAATGCCAGGTGTAATTTCTCCAGGTGAATTTTGGTATTGAAGTTAAAGAAATGTATCTATTATCTGTTACTATCTTTTAATTAATTATTCGAATGTTCGAACTATTTCCTTAACTATGTTTTTCCATGGTGTACATAAGAAATAGCAGCATAGGCTGCTAGGACACCTTCTCAGATATGAAGGACTACTTACTGTTAGAGATCTACTAGGAGGAGAAACAGGAGTTAAAAGGGGGAGAGGCACATCTAAATTAGATTACTGTTCTCGAATAGATACATATGTAGGTTGAATTTGCTTTCGATAAATGCGAAAATTGGCTGAAGGTATAGGAAGAATGTTTGGGTTGAAGTCCTTATGATGATGTAGAAAATTCCATTTTACGAAAAAGATCCCGCTAGATCCTAATGAAAATTGAGTAGAGTTTATTACCACTTTTAAAATCATGACATATTCACAATATGCACAATACGAGGGTGGATTGATAAGTTTCCGGCCTGACCAAGAAAAACAAGGTTTTTAAAAATTTTTTTTTTTTATTTCTCAACATAATCTCCTCCAAGGCTGATACATTTCTCATAGCGGTGTTCCAGTCTATTAATGCCATCTCTATAGACTGATTCGTCAAGCTCCTCAAAATAACCATTTACAGCTTCGATTACTTCTTCATTGTCCGCAAATCTCTTACCGCCAAGCCATTTTTTGAGATTAGGGAACAGAAAATAGTCACTCGGGGCTAGGTCTGGAGAGTAAGGAGGGTGCGGCATCAATTCAAACTTTAGATCGTTGATTTTAGCCGTCGCAACGATTGACGTGTGCGCTGGTGCGTTATCGTGATGAAACAAGATTTTTTTCTTCGCCAGATGAGGTCGTTTAATTTTCACCTCGTGGCTCAAACGTTGCAATAAGTCTGCGTAGTATTGACCAGTGATAGTATTACCCTTTGCAAGGTAATCAATGTATATAATACCTCTTGCATCCCAAAAAACAGTAGCCATAACCTTGTTCGCCGAAAAAATTGTTTTTGCCTTCTTTGGAGTTGGTTCCCCTGGTCCAATCCACTGTTTAGACTGTTCTTTGGTTTCAGGAGTGTAGTGGTGGACCCACGTTTCGTCAACGGTTACGAATCGACGCAAAAATTCGCTTGGATTACGCTTATACAATGACAAATTTGCGGTAGAAATGTTTTTTCGAATCAATTTTTGGTCGACTGTTAGCAAACGCGGCACCCATCTTGCACAGAGCTTTTCCATATGCAAATGTTGGTGCAAAATATGTTGCACACGTTCATATGACATCTTACAGGTCTCAGCTATCTCACGCACTTTCAATCTGCGGTCTCCCAGCACTATTTGATGAATTTTTTCGATCATATCTGGAGTTGTGACCTCAACGGGGCGTCCTGAGCGAGGCCCATCAGAGGTGCTCACACGACCCTTTTTAAACTCGGAAACCCACTGCTTAACGGTTGAATATGACGGGGAGGATGTCCCCAGTGTTGAGTCCATCTCTTTTTTAATTTCCTTCGGCGTTAACCCCTTCAAATAAAAGTATTTGATGACAGCACGATTTTCCTGCTTTTCCATTTTTACGAAAACCACAGAGGCGTCTTGTTCAGCGTGCTGTCAAACCTACACTAGCAAGGAGATCGGGCTGAAACTATAGCTACAAGCTATCCAAGGATGGTACTATAGAATGTCACCTCAAGGTAGGCCTAGTGGCGTCATCTCTTGGTTAGGCCGGAAACTTATCAATCCACCCTCGTATACGGGTATAATACGTATTTAACACGAATAATAAGTATAATTGTTCCTTGGAAGTCCTTACGGAAGAATGCAACTTTAAAAGACCATTTCTCAAAAAGATGAGTTTTTACGACTTTGATACTTTTGATTTATTCACGTCGAAAACTACTAGAATCTAAAGTATCAAAGAGTTCGACAGAGAGCTATTTTCCGTGAGGATCTAGAGGGATCCTTTTGTTAAATTGACCACAAAGTTGACAATTTTACATATCAATTGGAAGTCGATAGTGTTACGATGAATACTGAAAAGTAAAAATGTGTAGGAACCGTTGCAATTTCACACTCGCGTAATCTTATTGCATGTTGTATAATTACTTTGAAGACAACGGTAGATAGATATGAAGTAATAATCGATGCCGAAAGCAGAAAATGGGCGTTGCGTAGAATATTCTTCGACATAAATCAACCATGCTAATTTGGTGCCGGAAACTTATACTTACCTATGTAATGAATTTTACGCTTCGTCCGGAAAATTAATAAATTAAAGTGCAGTTTATTTGATGGTTATGTGTAGATGCGAAGCTTTTGTAATTAAGGAAGAAATTAGTTACCGAAAATTAGTAAATATCGCTAATTTAAAAAAGGATATTTTCTCAGCAAAATAATTAAAAATATAATTTAAACAAATAAGTATGGATTATACTAAAAAATTTTCGTCGTTCAATTTTGATATTCAGGCTTCGTTCGCGTTTATGTCCTAAATACGTGTCAAAGTTCAACGACGACCACATAAAACTAATTATTCCATCCCTCGGGAACAGTATTTTGTTTTCTGGATTAAAAGTACTTTCCTGCACCCTTGACAAAGTGTGTACAAAATTTTTTGATTATCGGTCGAGTAAGTAGTTAAGGCGTGAAATGGTAGCAAACTAATTATTATTAGCTAGGATGTTCAAATTTCATATTTATCGTTATCCTTAATTATCTTTTACTATAACTCTTAAATAAGTTAAATTGTGATAATAAAAATGGTAATTATTAAATAACATTTATTAAAATTAGGTAAAACTAATTGCACAATGTTATAAATATGTAAAAAGCTGGTTATACTTAACGTCTGTAGAAAAATGTAAGTTATTTCTTCTTAATTTGAGCTAATGAACCATTAATGAAATTTATACGTTTTGTAATTAGATAATGGCTGTCCGCTATGTATAATTGACACACATTTAGATACAGTGAGCATATTATACAGTTCCTCCCAAGTCTTTAACATTTGTATACCATAAAGTTATTAATTATGCTCTATTTTGAAAGAATTGCGAACATTGCCTCAGGATGGAAATGAGTTTTTGAACTGAAAAATCTATTAACCGATAATAATCTGCTATATTGTGTACGATATGGTTTGATGTTTATAATTTTAATCGGGCATTTGTCGATGTAAATTGTTCGACGACGCTGATAATTCTGCTTACCGTTTGATAATACATTATAAATAAATAAAAAAAGCTTTCAAGTCGGAATTTTAACGAACTTGTATGTACTTGTAAGCAATTATTAGACTTATTGGATAAAGGACAATGCGTAGATCCGGGGAAACGAACAGTACTTATATATAAATTCGTACAACATTGTATCATCTACGTATAATGAAAGTAATTTGCGGTTGGTGGAACATGTGGCGTACGCATTGTCATTGTAAAACACGTTCAATTTGCATCGTACGCAACTTGTAATACAATAAAAAAGTCAGATATTATACAAAGATATGGCCGGGAGAACCGTAAGAATGATGAGCTAACCGACGTGATGCCATGCCCAGAGTACTGTGGTTCTTGAACGTTTATGAACCCTGTCTCAGCGAAGTTGCGGATTTATATGAATGCTTGATTTTGGGCCTCTCCTGATGTTGTTAATGTATCTTCAGACGTACGTATATAGTTTCAGGTCGACTGTTTAGGGCAATTAATTTAACAAACTACACGATCAAAACGGCTAAAATGTGACCCGAAGGAAAAAGTACCCACACAGAGTGACTTACCTGACCGAAGTTTTTGACTAACAAAAGAGTCTTTTTAATTTCTAATTGCGTAAACTTTCATCTTCTCCCTTTCCCATGTAACGTCCGGTTAGATTCCTTGCTTCCCTTAATTTCAGTTACGTAATTTGTGGACAGTCCCTAGGGTGACGATGACGTTTCAAGTTTATTTGAATGTTTCTTTTTGTTAATAATTAAAGTTTACTCAATTTAAGGCCTTTTCTGAATGATTAAATAACATCAATTTGTAGAGCACTGAGAATTGTAGAAGAATCTTTGTAGAGTTTTTAATATATATTAAAATAAATTAATTTTTACCACTACAGATAACCTTAAAATAATACAGACAAATTGTTGCTATTTTCATGCTCTCGCCGGGGATCGAACCCGGATTTCTGACTTTAAGCACCATTGCCCTACCACTAATCTACGAGAGGTTTGAGATTATCAGTAATGGTAAAATTTAATTCAAAAAGTGATTCACTTTATTTTAGAGCATGTTTAAAAGTTTTCTGCTTTTTATTAGTTAATCTTTAATTTGATATGCTACAACTTGAATGTTGTTGATTGGTAGTTCTTTCTTCTTTAAATTTTTGCCATTTGTATTCCGTCTGTTTAGTTTTGACCCAGACTTGTGCAAACAGAATTTCGAATTCGGTTTCTACCAGAGGCACTAGATCCGAATACAAAATACACAACTGTCCGTTTGGTTAATGATATGATTGGAAGCCACTTGCAGAAGAGACGGTTTCATATTGAGTAGCCTATCAATATAATTAAAATTACGTAGACCTATGCAAACAAACCAATGTTTGTAGGTTACTAGAAAATTGCTTCAGATACCAACTATGTTATATTTAGATATACGAAAAGAATTCTTCTAAACATTAACAAGAAGATTTTTATTACTTCTCCAAGAATAAAACTTTACAGCGGCAGGTCGCTCTTGCAAATGATGCGCGACTGTTGCTCACTGTTAACATAATTTTTTAATACCCTAGATTTTTGCCGAAATTTTTCTAGATATTTCTAACAATCTGATAATTATTTTTATGGTAGAATTTATAAAATCTAACAGATTGATACAGTCAGGTATTTTCCCGAGTTATTCTTCGTCGGGTAGGTAAAACACCATTAGTAACATCACCGAAGAGAAATTACATAAGAGTGTTTAGTAATATTATGATTTTCGAGCTACATATCTGCAATTGAATGCAAAGTTTATAAAATTCAAGTTTAAGGATAATAGAGTTACTGCTTCTTATTTAATTTTTATATATTTGAATTCAATCATATTTTGTAGATCCTTGATATCTAACATGGTTAGAACCATGGTAATTTGTATTGTTTATATATGGAATATAATTCTTTGTGCCTGATGAATGATCACAGGGTCTACACTGTGTAGTCGGAAGATATTTCGAAAATAAATTTTTGGGTTTTCATTGAGTTAAATATTTCCTTTACTTATTTTCAATTTTTTGAATTTGTTTCGCAGATATTAAAAATTTCCCAATTTTTATATATTTTTGAGACCCTTATTGAAATTTTAGGTATTGTATGTATCTTTTATATATTATTTATTCAGATTCAGACGCATATTTCTCTTACTTTTGTTATTATGTTAAGCAATACTTTTTCCATGAGGGTGAAAAATTACTGACAGGAAATGATATATGAGAAACCGTACAAAAAGCTTGTGTCTGTAAAACCTTCTGAGTGCTTATTTTTTCACAAAGATATTTTAATCGTTTACATTTTATAATACGGTTTTACCTAATCTCGTCTAGTAGGTAATTTATTTTCTAAATAGTTTTAGATTTTCAGTTGTTTACAATTTTCAGTACACTATAAATAATTGAAGAATATCTTAATCTGAAATTCCATTACTGTGAAGTATCTAATTGAAGTATTTCGTAATTAGTATTCTGTTTAAAGTTACCGAAATGAGTTTGTTTTTAATATCGTTAATTGGGAAGACGAAATTGAGATAACGGCTTTTTTACGATTAATGTGCATAGGTACCTACATAGGTAACGGTCGTCTTAAAGAAGAAAATGGAAGGCGAATTTTACTTTTACAATACTTAAATTGTGCTTTTCGCTTACTGTAGAGGTACCTACATAGAGAATTTATAAGTAGCGTTGTTATTTAAGAAGACAAATTACGTTTTTGCTTTACCTGCCCGACATGATTAATTAATTGAACAGTTGTGATTTTGCTTTGTTTAAGATACTTTTCATCAAAATTAATTGTTTGATCTTATCCGAAATAAGATGAATTAGTCGTTTTTTCATTAATTCCGAAATAAAAACGTACTAGACCGGAATCGACTCAGTTCTAACGTTGCCTGATTAATTTAGATTGATAAGCATCATGAAAACCCTAGAAGTAGTTGTAGTATCGTATAAAAATAAACATTGTAGAGTAAAAATAGGGCAACTCTTGTCATATTTTTAGATGGATATCTCTTACAAAAGGTATAAACTAATATTTTAAATTACTGTTACAAGTCGCTGTGAATTTAGCGGATGTAACTTTTAAACTTTTCTTTTTGTTATGTGAAGAAGAGAAACTATAAATTTTATCAGGAAATTGGATAGCTTGAAAAGTTTCATTTTAGGAGCTCAAAAGTCGTGATGTTCGATGGTTTGAAAACTACCATTAAAGAACAGAAAGATCGTTCATAAATAGCGGATTGTTAAAAGTTGAAAACTTTTATTTAAGAGATACAAATAGTCAGGGGGGTCAGATCGGTTGCAGTGAACAATTACGGAATCCCAACATTCGATTTATTACACCATGGATAGACAATATATATTTCTCTTGAAACCTGTAGGTAGATACGTTTGGTGTGTTTTCAATAGAATTAGTCGGTAAAGGTCTAGAAGATGGCCCCCACCCCCTTCGGGGGTGAGGATGGGGGGGACCAAAAGAGGAGGTCTCCCCCATCACTGTACCATAAAAAGTTCGTGGCGGTCTCACCCCCTTAAAAAGTTATAGGGGTTCAAAGTTAATAAATATGCCAATTTTTATACATTTCTAGGCATGTAAATATTTATATAGTCATTCTTAAACAATATTCAAAGGTAAAGCTAATGGAAAAATACATAAAAATATTGGGAAAGTTATACAAAACATCATTTAAATATCTTTATCAATAGGTTAGGTCAGGTTATCGGGTTTTGTTTTTTTTTATTTGAATTACAGTGTATGAAAATTGTCGAAATAATCAACTTTCAACCCCCATAACTTTTTATGGGGGTGAGACTGCTGCAAATTTTTTATGGGGTTTACTTACCCTCTTTTGATCACCCTACCCCCACCCCCATCTAACCCCCATAACTTTTTTTGGGGGTGAGACCGCCACGAACTTTTTATGGTACAGTAGTAGGGGAGACCTCCTCTTTCGATCTCACCAACCCCGAAGACAATTACCAATTATTATGACAATTACCAATTTCTGAAGAATGGGAATTCATAGTTGGATCGTAGTAAGCTCTGGATTCTGCCATAGCTACTATAGGCGTAATGATGTCCTTGGGTAAGTAATTAGATAATAAGTACCCATCTATCCTCTATTTTTAAGCCCATCACATTAATTATTTATACTAGATAATTTTAACATTTGCATATTTCAAGTTCACGTCTTTTACAATTTCTGATATAATTCACAGCCTTCAAGTTAATTACAGGTAACAAAAGCCTAACATGCTCCTACTCAAAAAAAGTAGTAACTTTAAATAAGATGACCAAATATCTGTTTATTCAAATATTTATTCGTTTGTTCATTTGTTATTTATGTATTGACTTATTTAGTTGTATATTTAGCATTATGGAACTTATTTTAATAGAATAATAGAAGAAATTGAATTAGACCCATATGGTCGTAGAAGAGATAGTATTGAACCATCAAAAATTCAGTAAATATCGTTTCAGTTATTATTATTAATACGTACAATTTAGATTATAAATTATACTTTCGTGCTTACCATTGACCAAGTTCTTTTATCCGCAGGATTGAAATGATCAACCCTTTGAGTTATATTACCCCAGACGGGTGAACTAGCTCTACCGATGGGAACATCTACTGGGGGAGGTCCATATCGCCTTCGAAATATTTGACCCTAATGACGTTCAATTTAATTTTATTCACATTATATTAAAATAAAACTTATTACTATTTACCTCCGCAGCAATAATACACAGTAGTAGAAAAAAACTGGATAATGTTGTCATTTTAACAAAATATTAGTGAATGTTGTAAGTATCTTGCAATGTGTGATGAAAAAAGCCGAAGGAAACGGAATATAAATTAAAATTAATGATAAGATTGTTTTTTACTTTTAGATATGAACATCGATATAGTTACGTGTTCTGTCCGAGTGTTTACTTGATCGTAACAGGGGTTCGAAAATTCTGGAAAATGCGATAAAATTTTTGAGTAGGTTTAACCACATTATCTGCCGGAAATTCCAGAAAATTTTCCCTTTCAAGTGGACTGTACACGGCATNCACAATGTGGATTTTTTAATTAATTCATACTTTTTAAAGAATATAAGTTTATTACGTTATATCGCAATGGTTTATTTGTAAACTTTTTATTTAACTTGTATGAGACAACTTACCCGTATCTGTATCTTATTCTAGCTCTTGGTATCTGACAGCAATATTGTTCTTCTTCTTTTTTACGAGCCTTTATATGTAATACCTTTTTTAGAAACTTCATATTGTAACTGTAACCACCAAAAAGAATTCTCACAAATCTGTTTTATTTTGCGATATTGTTCATTTTTATTTTGTTTTCTACTGATTTAACACATGGTCGTTAGAAGTAGCACTGGTATTTTTTTATTCTCGCTCATTAGAAGAACACCTTTATCAATGTTCAGCAGACAAATAATGAAAACGTAAGTGACATTCAAATGCTCATTAGCATTATCGTCTGTTCAACGATTTATTGATCAGTATTCGATTAGGGTGTCACGTACTTGTCATAACGTATTCCAAAATCTAATTAATAGTTTAAAGACGAAGTTCGCGATAATGAATCATAACGATCCATTGTTTTATGCGTTTCATTAATATAGAAGTATCGGCGAGGGAAATTAATAATAACATTGTATAAAATATATGGTATCTCAAAGGTCGCTTTGCTGTGGATCAATGCTGTAGTCTGTGTACCCATTAAACTAAGCTGTTTTACATTTTCATCCAAAATGGTTAGGATTAAAAAGGTATATACTGTTCTAATGGTTACCCTCATCATGAAAAAGTCCATTTTCGCTTCCTGATGTAATTTTGTTTGAAACAGTTATTGTCCCAAATATAAGGATTAATTCGATTACATCGTAAACCCCCTTTAGAGGTGGTATTTTGAAAACTCATTTTACAGTGGATAATACTATTGTATAAGGAATGTTTATGCAAATTTTCAAGCTTTCTGACTCTGCGGTTAGTGCTTGATTGATAGATCAAACATTGAACCCCTTTTTCACCATTTCAGGGGTTGAATTTTAAAAAATTCTTTCTTGGTATTCGCTTATGTTGTCTAAGGAACATCTATGTAAAATTTCAAGTCTTCAGACTAGAACTGAGTAACCTTTTTAGGGTTCTATACGTACGAATGAAAAACGGAACCCTCGTCACTCGTGTGTCTGTGTCCGTTTTTAAATTCGAAATGTCATGGAAAACCACCAATCAGTCAACACCGTAATTCTTATTATGATCAACAAATGGCAGGGCGTTATTTACCTAATTCTATTAATTTTTCAATTATCTCTAGCTTTTTTGAAGGCCGCAAAAGAAATTTATTGAGGCTTTGAGGTTCTAGGTTCTCCACCCCTGCTCTAGAAATCCCGGGTTTAGGCTGTGCGTTGACATGGTCTAGTATAGACCATTGCTTAGCATTCGAGAGGACGCCGGTATGATTCTGGGACCATTTGTCGTGGTCAATCGAAAATATATTTGATTGCTCTTTAATATTCGTATATGTAAACAAAATCCCCACTAAGTAAAGTGTGAAGTTTTAAGATTTTCCCATCTTAGACTTTTTTAGTGAAAAGTGTCATATAATAATATTCTTATTACCAATTGCACTGTTTCACACCTAGAAATAATATTCTTCCTCATTAATCTCTGTATAATTTTCCTTATTTGATGAAAAGGCTTTAAAGATTCTTATTTTCAAAAAACTAAGCAAAAATGCTGCTTTCCAATATATTCTAATTAAGATAAATTATATTTCAACTTTCTGATATTTGCGTAAAACTCGGAAAACACACCTGATTGACATGCACGCAACTGCTAATGACCCTTCCATTTATACATTTTGCTTGTCTGTCCTTTTTTGAAATGGTAATTTATTCTATGTAGCTACAGTACATACCTCAATTTTACAATTTATTTTTATGGTCATCCTTTCAGAAAAGCTTATTTATCTTTGAAATACTCTTGCAAATTACAGTATTTCTGGGTTTTAACTTCGCAGGAGGTACCTATGTATGTTTTAACTACGTAGTTTCTATCTATGTTCCATTTATGTGACCCAGTTCATTTAAAAATACTCAAATTGTTCATGCTGTTATTGTTGTACTTGTTTCTACTTATTTCTATTTACCGTGTTTCCAATGCCTTTTAGTAGAAGCACCCCATATTAAAATAATAACATGAACTTTTACATATACTTTAGGTTTTTAAGGTTCTAGCAATAATTAAATAAATTAAAATAGACTTACCCTTAAACGACGTTGATGTTTTTAAAACTTTGATAACCCTCCAAAATTGTAAAAAAATTTTTGCTATTCAGTTATTATTTTATTGTTTTATCTTGTAATTTGTTTTCTAAATTAAAACTAAGCTACTAAGATATATGTGTTTAAAGCTTTATCAAAATGCATTCAACAATTTTAATTTGATTTAAGATATAATTAAATTTTTTTTTAGATATTTGTATTATTATTATGAGTAGTGTTGTTATAATAAATTATTATGTATGTAAAGTAACGCAATGCATTACTCAAAACCCAATATTATTATTGGCTCAACTTCTCAGACGTGCAGCCTTTTGGCATACAAGCTTATGGTTTTGCTCTACTAATCTTACTAATTGGTGTTGATAAAACGAATATCACAACAGTTAAAGTACGTCCAAATAGTAATTAATTTTAATGTTTTGCAGTCGTAGTAATTATAGAAGCGTCCTCTTCACAGTTAAATACTAATTTCATGAAATACGAAATAATAAGTTGTGCACGTTAAGGGATGAAGAAACTTCATTTGTATATAATTGCTAGAGCAATCGACTTTGGGCATTTACGTAGATGACTACTTAATAAAAAGTACCTTTAAAAGTACTGTAAGTGTTTTGTGTAATTGTCCTTCAGATTAGAAATGAGACACATTTGATTAATCCTTGATGCATTAATTACAGTAATTTAGCATGAAAGTGCTTTTGGGGTTCAAATTTTGCAGAAAAGTTTTTAATTTTTTAAATTTTTGCTTTTGAAACATTTGATATTTATATATTTACGGAAGTTTGTATCAATTCAAACAAGGAGCGGAGAAATTGGGAATTACTTTACGTTAATGTTTTTCAAATTTTTATATTATGTAACCGTCACACAGCTTTGTTACTTTTAATAATAAATTAACAGACTTATTGAAATTTAAATTAGGCTTTTGAGTATATGTGTATATTGTAAATCATGTGGCCCTTTTGGTTATGCAGAAAATGCTACTAATAACAAAGTATATTTAGCAAAGGAAAACATCCATGATGAAATTAATATTTAAAAAGAATGTTATTTATGAAGAAATAAATATTCATATTCATTCAGAAAATTCACTAATAAGGACGTTTAATATTCATTGCACGTAAAGGTCTAGTAAAGGCTTGCTTGTAAAAATTTAAAAATCGATGGCCTTTGGTACCTAAAACTTTTTGAGAACAAATGTAAATATTTTTTATTTAGCATTAAATTACGTCCTACAATCTTATGACAAAAACACATTTAATCAGTTTTTTTCAAAAAATGAGAAGTACCTATTTATATTAGAGTTGTTTTCACTTCATTCCTTCTTTTATGTGAATATATACTGATGAGTGAAATGAAAAATACGTATTGTCATTTAAGAAAGGTTCTGTACAACACGGATTCAGACGTTGAAGTTCACTTGATGTCTGAACTCCTTAACTTAGCATTTCCTTAGAACAAATTTAGGATACATCTAATGCGATGGAATTATTATTTTCCGTATCTAATATCAATGTGACTTACCCCTTTTTTTTCTGACTCGCGGCCTTGGCCCTCGTCTCATTGATAAATTTGAGGGCCTCTTGACCCTCTTGTACAACTTCGGCGGTACCATTGGCGATGACACTGTGACTCGCTCCGATTTTGGCTACCTAGTCACCTGGTGCACGTCTTCAACGAGTTCTCCACGTTCACACGGTAAGGACACTTATCATCAAACGCACCTTCAACACTGATCACTTCCTAACTTCGATCATGCGATCGATGAACTGCGGAATGTTAAATGTTCGGTCTCGCCCACAGTCTTGGTAATGATGTCCTGCACTGTCGGATTTCCTCTCTTTCAAAGCAACTGGAGTCGGTTTGCGTTCCTTTCGAAAAACGAACAAACTCCTCGTTGCTAATTAGTGGTGTAACGTTTTCTTTTATGCTTTCTGCTTCGGGGAGTATATGGACTAACTGTAGGCTGGTTGTCTGTTACGTGGTGTTGCGAAGAGCGATGATGGTCATCAGCCACGAGTGACAGGACGTGTTCTTCCGATGAAGATTGTGATGATAATGAAGACCTGCCGCATGTTGTCTGTACTTGTTCATCGAGTGCCGTATGCGAATGAGTGTAGGCAGTGGCCAAAATTGACCCATTTACACAGATTTACCAACAGACATACATATGTATGCACAATGAATAACAATCGCTTATGATGAGTTAAGTTAAACATTAAAACAACATCGCCGTTTTTGATTTGTGGATGAAGATAATCCAACAGGTTTTTGATTGATTGGCAAAAATGCCTCTTTATTATAAAAAATAATTGTAGTCAGTAATTATATTTATTGTTAGATTTTTTCCTTTTAATGACTAATCAATTTTTTGGGTATTCAAGTATTCGAAAGTTGCCTTAATTGAATAATTTTTCTTGGAGAACTAATAATAATGTTGGAGCTAAGTTCTCCTAGCAACAAATTAATGTTTAGTTCTAAGGTTTGCATAATAGACGGTCTATTTTTGATTCAAAAGGGCACAATAGATAAACATTGATTATTTAATGTTATAAATTTTAAATTTTGATTGTTACA
The DNA here is from genome assembly GCF_000699045.2 of Agrilus planipennis. NCBI lineage: Eukaryota > Metazoa > Arthropoda > Insecta > Coleoptera > Buprestidae > Agrilus > Agrilus planipennis. The sequence goes on from NW_020438937.1 coordinate 910,363, forward strand.
AATATGTATAAACAAGGAGGTTTACTATCATTATAGCCCAATTTATGAGCGTCTTTTTTGTCAATCCATCAATTATTTTAATATTTGTAAACCAAAACGTATCATTTCCATATCCATTACTTTCATTACTACTATCTTCACTTTTAGTATTATTCGGTAGACACGTCGATTATTTTTTTTTCATTAATATGCATGAATCTATGACTTTCTCATTAAATTTGCATACCTGATGCATGCTTATATGCGAACGACGTCGTCGTAAACGTAGACTTCACTTTATTCAATGACAAACGGATAGCGTCTGTGATATAAAGTAGTGCGAAATTCTAAAGCAAGTCACATAAACTGGAAACACCCTGAGTGCAAATCGTTCCAGTAAACATAAACCGTCGTCATACGTGTTAATTTTATTACTTGCATTAAACTGGTTTTATTACTTCCTGAAAATAGTAAAATTGTAATGTCTTGATCGGAATTATAATTCGCGTTTAATTAATTAATGCAATTTCTAATGAACATTAGAGTGCGAGAAACAAAAACTCATTTAGGTATTATCATCATAAGATCGTCAGTCCTAAGACTGGTTGGACACGCACCTCCACTCTTTCCTATCCTGAGCTAATCTTTGCATTTCCCTAAAACTAGAAGAACCCACATCCTTAACTATTTGCGAACAGTAATCTAATTTAGGTCTACCTCTATCCCTCCTAACTCCCATTTCTGCCTCTAATATGTCTGTGACTAGACCATCATGTCTGAGAAGGTGTCCTACCAATCTATCTCGCCTATTCCTTATTGACTTTCATAAAGTTCTCCTATTCATTCTAATACCTTTTCATTTCTAACCTTCTCTATCGACGGTATCCTCATCATTCGCCTGTAACACAACATTTCGAACGTTTCTAACCATTTCTTCTCCGCCACGCCCACTGTCAATGTTTCGCACCCGTGCAGCGCCATGCTCCAAACTTACACCTTTAATCTTTTTCGAATACTGACTTATCTGACTTCCTAGATACCTAGAATCGGCAACTTCTTATGTATATAGGCAATTATTCATTATAGTGGATCATACTTTTTAATAAAAAAACATATTTATACAACAAGGGGTAGAGAGTACCAAAGCTCATTATAAAAGATAAAAAGAGAATCGTAGGAAAATGAAAACAGTTAAAAATCTGGTAGCAAAAGTCTCTTCTTCTTAATGACTAATAACTAGATTTTTTTTATCAGTATTGTAAACCATAATTATTTAACAAATAGCATAAAAACGGAGGATTAAACTTAAGACATACATTAAATTACAGCTTTTAGTATTCCTTGAAAGTTTTATGTCAAAGGTAGTGGTTGTAGTAAAAAAATTATAGAAGTGAAGAAAGCAATTGTCGAGGATTCCAATCAATAATGCTAGTGAAACGTTAGATAAATGGTTCCATTCGTGGACTTACTGAAAAAGGAGAATCAATCTTGGACTACGGTCATCAATCCCGAATATCGAATCCTCTGCAAATAGCTCCCGGCCGTTTAAACCTTAGTCTTTTCCTAATTTTATTTCTCTTGTTAATATTCTCATTATAAGTAGTTCGTATAAAATGATTCGTCGCCTGAATGAACTAAAGTAAATATAGTTAGAATTGTAAAAGTTCTTTCCCAGTACGATAAAGTACGAAAATTGAAAGAAAATTACAAAAAAGAATAAAAATTAATATGCTATGAAGTAAAACATATCATGGAATATTATGGAATGAAAATGTTGGAGGAACGTTGCGATGCGTAAGTATGATAAATACATACGCAATAATCGAATTTCAAAGAGGCGTTAGTCGGTAAGCTTTCCAATGGTTATGCCATTGTTTTTGCCAAGCAAAACAAAAGTATTGGGTGCGTTAATTGTTGAGTAGGCAGTTGTTGGGAAATGCGTGTATGATGCTGATGATGATTATGCGGTTACATATAGGTATATATGTGGGTTTACATAAATTAAAATCACGCTACGTCGATTACGAAGCAAGTATACACTTAATAATAATTAATTTAAATTGCCGATTCCGTTGCGGGTTCCTTATTTTTTAATAACGTCCACGGTGACGTTTACATGCATGTCTTTTGTCATCACGACCACATGATGATAATATTTTTATTAATGATAATGCCTTAGCGGGAATCCTACGAAAAAGAACGCGACGTTTTCTTTTTAGCACGCAACAAGAACATAAAAATAAACAAACAGAACGGTGTGGTGTTCTAAATGCTTGGAAAATGCGAATGTTTTAAAATCAGGATTTAACGCCTACATTAAGCGTTCCGTTCTTGAATAATTTAGAGTTGTTGTTTGAGTCCCTTGTGCAAATTATGAATTCTCAAAGCTAGAAATCGATCAATAATGAAAGTATACGACATTGCACAAGAAGTCAAGGATTACATGAGTACTGGAAGTATTCTATAGCACAATTTTGGTGGACAATTTTTAATTCGATGATTACTTATCGATTTTCATTGATTAAGATTACTATTTATTTAAAACTAGTGACCCGCCCCAGCTTCGCACGTGTGCAGTACTAAATATATTTTTGTTTTGTTTAGATTATTATCGAAAAGGGGAAATCTTTAAAAGATACCCCCTGAACATACTAAATATACTACAGAATGTCTTTATATACAACATTCACAGTTTTTTTGTCATTAGACAATACAAACCGGCCTCCCGGCCGGTACCGCCGCAACCGCTATGTCCCTGCATTTTAAGTCTGTAATATCTTCGAAAATATTCATTTAAATTACATGCTGTAAGGGCCATATTGATCTATGTATATTAAATGCACAATGTATTTAAGGTACTTAATCGGATAAGAATTAATGCTGTATTGCTTATAATCGCTTCGTAAATAAGTCATTATTTCTCATAAAAAGTAAATGATAAAAATGGTTATTGTGGGTTATCCCTAAGAGATAGATATATACCATCGCGGACTTTTTTGTAGACCCTTTTAAGATGTACAATATTGTAGTGCATTATTTTGATCTATCTCGTAGGGTTCAGCCAGCGTTTGCAATGTAAGCGCAAAATGTGTTTATTTACGACATCACATTAGAAACCTCTAAAATTATCAGTGTTTCCCTTCTATATTATGCATGTATTATACATATAAACCTTCCTCTTGAATCATTCTATCTTTTAAAAAAAACCGCATCAAAATCCGTTGCGTAGTTTTACAGATTTAAGCATACACAGGGACAGACAGCGGAAAAGCGACTTTGTTTTATACTATGTAGTGATTTCTTAAATTTATGGATTTTCAGTAGCAACGGTTCTATGTCCTTCAACTTAGTGCCGCCTGCAAGTGTAGTGTTTTGATGCATTTTTCATATCTTACTTACTTAAGGGTTGATTTTTTAAAATTTCCGAAATATATGTTTAATTGTATCAATGAGCATTAAGACTAAACTTTATGTAAATCCGATCACAAATATATGGTAATAAGTCTCATATAAATGTTACAACCCCTTGTACCTATCTCTTCAGAGATTGAATTTTTTAAAATGCCCAATTATATCAATGATGATTAATAAGGTCAAGTTTTAAGTAAATCCGACCACAAATATATGGTAATATGTCTCATACAAACGTTACAACCCCTTGTCGTCTCTTCAGAGATTGAATTTTTTTAAATGCCGAATTTTTATCAAAAAAGATTAATAAGGTCAAGCTTTAAGTAAATCTGACCACAAACAAAAATGTTTCGTTTTGCGAAGTTGAATAGATACATAACTTACGTATGTGTATTACTTTATAGTTTGATGCGTGTTTCTGCTTTATTGACATCATATATCGTAAGAGTAAGTATGCATCATAAAGGCCATCATAAACTTCTCTTTTAACGGTTTTTTAACATTTTTAGCCTATTATATAGACAAATAAAGTATACATTATCAGTGTTTACACCTAATAAACACATTTTTCAAAAAAAAAAAAACAAATGTGTGACAGTATGACTATTTTCTAAAATATTAGTTACAATGTTGTTGAGAGAAATTAGAAAATATGTACTTGTAAATTTTACTTTGTTGGTGAAAAGCTACTTATAATAGAATGCCAATGTTACGACTCAAAATTGTTACTGTTGACTATTATTCCATACCATCGTAAAAGGGAACCAAAGGTGAAACTCTGATGTTTGTCTGTTTGTTTGGATAATGGCACACTTTTTGAACATATATATAAAAGAAAATTAAGAAAATTATAATGTCATTGTTCATAGTCGGGTAACTCAACTACATATTCCTTGAGTTATGACTAAAATTCTGCGAAAAAAAGGAATTTTCTTCTTTAAGGTCTAGAAATTATCAATGATTCATTTATTTTATAAATATTACAGTGAAACTAAAACGATACCTCTGTCATTTACTTTTAGTTCCACAGAAAAAACAGATAAAAACTGGCAATTTTTGCCCATATTTATCTCGAATGGTTGACGAGAATCTAAGTAAAATTGTACCTACTACTTATTTATTTTTAAATATTTGTTAGATATACGTTTTCGAAATCGTTATCCTTAACAATGTAGTCTGTGAGGTACGGAATCTATTATTATCTAATTATTTTGTTATTATTATTACTCCGCTCACCACAGAGCCTCCTTTGATAACCGAGGAAAAACTTTAAAATTAATATTATTATCAAAATTAACAATGTCTTGTCTATACTAACTAAGTAATACGAAGTAAAGTATAGTTCTTTGATCATTCATTTACGAGAACCCAATAAAACGGTTCGTAATTTTTCTTTTGAAACTGATGAGAACTTCGGTCCGAAGTAATCCCTTGTTCAGCTAAAAGCCGAGGGAAGTGTTGAGAAATATAATTTTCCTCTTGGGAATATATAGCTAAGAGCACAGTTTGTTCTTGCATGTTTTTGAATCTACTTCAGAAACTAATCAACGAACTAAAGTTCTTCGAAGAAAAAGGAAAATAAGTAAAATGCGTTGCAGATGTGGGATCATGTTGTCAGTAAATACCTTCACTAAATTAGCATGTCGCATTTGCTGAAATTTACCCATTTACTTACTATTAAGGTTTCTTTGTATAAATTTATTTGTATCTGGTACCAAATAGAAATGGTAAACAAAAGCGATCTTGGTATTGACTGCAATAGTGTAAATGCAAAATCGAAGAAGATTATGTACTTTTTATTTCATACCACTCATAACCATGTAAAGGTACACGACGACGACCCCCAAGAACTTTTTTCGCGCAAAAATGGTAAGAAGATTGTATATAGAGCGTTTTAAATAGGTAGATCTAGTTGAAGTATTTATTAGTAGATGCATTTATTGTGAAATTGCAACTAGATACTACTTATTACGGCGTAAACTAAACTGAAATGGGTTGCAACGCCTAAACGCACGTTTGTATTTACAATGGAAAAAATGGTATTGTTCAAAATTAACACGTGGAATGAAACAGCATGTCCGGCTTTCTCTTTCGACTTGCATAAAAGTGTTCTAAGCGCTACTTCACATAATTAACCGTAAGTGGCTAATTTGTTAATTTAAGGATTAAGAATAGCATCTGTCTAGGTATAATAACTGAAGCCTAAGTAATTTGACGTATATGTATAACAAGCTGTGTGCTTCTTTCAAAATTATTACAGGAAAAAAAATAATTTTGAAAATAATTTTACTCTATAAGATTTTTCGTATTAAAATCATAATCAATTACTTCTTGTTAAGTTTGTAGAAAGTAACGTGTTTAACCAATAGTCTGTAGCAAAGGAGCTATTATTATTCGTAAATATTATGTAAGGATTTGTGAGATATTTTTATTGTTCTAATATCGTACCTAGATCAGCTGAACGAAAGTTTACCGTGTAGTTACATAATATTTATAATAAATAATACATTTATTTACCTATTAGGTAATATGAAGAGTCATTCGTAGGTGAGTATTTCTATTTTAAACACCTGACGCACTTTAAATCCTACGCGCTAATTCTATAAGTCATACAACTAATATCGTAAGTGATTGACACTTCTTTTCATCGAAGAACTTGTATTTTCAAATTATGCGAAATGTAACTTGTGATAGAACAGATAGTGAACTAATTAACATACAATTGACTAATAGGTAGGTACTTCTAAAGGAAAGCGGTATGTAACTTTATTTAATAATAATTTACATAAAGATTCGATCTTCGCATTTTAAGTGACCACTCATAGATTGGTAAATGTTAGACCACCAGAATCACTAGAATCTTTACTGTTGTTTTGCTGTAAAAATTGCGTATATACTATGAATATAACTTTAAATGAATTTAAAATGTCAAAGGTCGTATTTCACAAATTTATTTAAAAAGTTGTTTAGGTTAATAAACCATTTTTAATTGATTCAAAAAATTATTCTTTATTCTCTTTATAGCTATTTTCAGTTAACTACCCTTCATTTGCTTGTGTGTGCGGAAATATATGAAATCTAGGAATTGTATGCAATTACTAGGAAATTTATACAATTCCGAAGTTATTTAGGAAATGTATAAAAAAAAGTTTGAAAGATTTTTAATACACACATATCCTGGGAAATGTATACATTTCCTAGGAATTGTATGAAATTCCGATATTGTAGTAGGAAATGTTTAAAACTTATGCGTTTTGTGAATAAAATACTATAAACATAACAGCCCCCTTTATAGGCCGTCAAATATTGTTTTTCAACATTCGATAACTATGTTTTATCAACCGTATATATATATCAAAATGGCAAGCATATTCACCTCTACAACATACTAAAAATTCATATGCATTGGTGACGTTATTGTTTGGTTAGGTAGATTTATGACTTGGAGATGTTTCTTCAATGCCCCTGCCTGGCTGATATGTTAGAGTATTTTATTCACAGAAAGCATTAGTTTTATACATTTCCTAGTACAATATCGGAATTTCATATAATTCCTAGGAAATGCATAGATTTCCCAGGATATGTGTGTATTAAAAATTTTTTGAAACAATATTTTATACATTTCCTAAATAGCCTCAGAATTTTATACATTTTCTAGGAATTTGCTCACAATTCCTAGATTTCATACATTTCTGCTAACAGCTGTATTATCTATACGTGTAAGTATGTTTAGAAATATACGAAATTATAATGTGGACTGAATGTTTCAGTGTACAAGTCCTTAAACGAGAAGGATTATTAGAAATAAAGCGTCTTGTTAATATTACACTCTCCATTTTACTCGCTGATGAACAAACCTAGTATTTATTCTTTATTTGATCGTTTCTTCTGTTTTATATCCGAACGTATAAAAGAAAACATCAACTATTTCTATTTACGAAAGTGTAGCAGATAAAAGGATCAGTTCGGATTTTATGAGCTGATTCGAATGAAATATAATAAAAATTTTACGAGGTAATTCTCGTGGAATGTATATTTGTCCATTTTTCTATTTGACATGTACGCAAACCATCTTCAGTACAGGATGTTCCCTTTTCCTCTATGATTAGGACTTTATCTTCAAACAAAGTACAGTAGAAGTTCCTTATTCAAGGTTTCCCTATTCGCGTTTTCATTATTCGCGGCTAAAAATTTTATTATTCGCGGATGCAATCGGTAAACAGAAAAGGATTCGGTGTCATTTATTTAGGGGATTGGGTTTCTATTCTAAACATTGTGATTTAAAGCTGCGATATAAATGTCTAATTTTTTGTATGGTAACAGACAAAGGTTCACACTAACTAGGCACCTTTTTAGTTTTCAATAATATAATCATTAAAAGCTTTTACACGTGCCTAAAGTTGATGCTTTTTGGAGGACACGTATTTTCAATAGAAATTAAAAAATTAAAAAATGGCCTTCGACAGGCTTTAGAACATAGCTTTATCTATCTTACTACAAAATTTCAAAGCCCTGTTCCAAACATTAAACTCATGATATCTAGAACCGATAAGCATGTTTTTACTCTATGGCGCGTGTACTACTGAATCACCTTAATGTATCGGCATCTCTTGAGTACGTACTGTACTATTAATTTTAATTGCGAATTTCTCAAAAGATTGATTTTATTTTGATACATATTGGTTTTATTTTGGAACCTTAAAATGTATTCCTTATGATTCCATACTAATTACCATTCCATATCCACGGTTTTTGTATTCGGTGCATATTTATGGAACGTATACCCCACGAATAAAGAGCTTTTACTGTACTTAGTTCTTGGTCAATATATTATGCTTCTGATAGTTGCCCTTTACACCCTCATACAAAGTAGTATTTCTTTTATAAATTTCGACTAGAAATTTCTTCTTAAAAGATTTAATAGATAAAGTAAAGCAAAAGCACCTTCATGCTGATAAATATTCGGTAGCCAACTAGTAATTTTTAATTGATTGTATGGAAGAAAGAACGAAATTTAAAAAAAATTAATGCTATAATGTAACCCACCTTGTGTTAATTATTTCCTTATTGCTCCTAATGAATGGTCTAATGGTTTTGCGGTCCCAATTAACGATGCATTCTTTCTATTACCTGACCTATGCACACGCGTTGCTTATGATTTTTCGTTCATTAAAATGGAACGTACCTAGTGTGCAACATCATCACATAAATAATTTCTTGCTTAATATCAGTCATACTCTAGTTGGTTTACGAACGGTGTTTCCCTGCTAATTAATTATCTGCATTATTATTACGGAAGAAAGCATATGCGTTGATGGTATATGGAAGAAAAGGGGCCAGTTCTAATTAATATGACAACAGATTAAAATAGTAATTTACAATAACTGGCAACGTTTCAAATGATCATAAGTAAATTATTACAAATTTTTGTTAAACTAACAATAATAAAACAGTACTCCATGAAAATAAATAAAAGTAAAACAAAAATACTGGTATGTAAGGGAAGAAAAAGTAGGGAAAGAACGAATGTAAAAATAGGAGACGAAAAATTAGAAGAAGTGGCTGATTTTAGATTTTTTAGGAAATCAGATAAGTCAGGATAGAAGAAGTAGTAAGGATATAAAGCGGAGGATAGCGCAGGGTCGAGTCACCTTCAATATAAAGAAGTCACTTCTATGTTCGCGAAAGGTTTATCTAGAAATTTGAAAATGGTTGTTAAAGGTGTATTTTTTGGAGCGCGGCGCTGTACGGGTGCGAAACAAGCGTTCGAAATGTGGTGTTACAGTCGAATGATGAGGATACCGTGGATAGAGAAGGTTAGAAATAAAAAGGTATTAGAAAGAATAGGAGAACAGGGGACTCTATGGAAGTCAATAAGAAATGGGCGAGATAGGTTGGTAGGACACCTTCTCAGGCATGAAGGTCTAGTCAGACACATATTAGAGGCAGAAACGGAAGTTAGGAGGGGAAGATGTAGACCTAGATTAGATTACTGTTCGCAAATAGATAAGGATATGGGTTGTTCTAATTTTAGAACCGAGCGGAATGGCCTAGAGGTCTGGACCATTGCTTAGCATTCGGGAGGACGCCAGTTTGATTCCGGGTCCGTCTGCCTTGGTCTAAGTTTTTCTGTGGTTTCCTTGGATCACTTAGGCAAATGCTGAGGCAGTAATATTCCACAGATAATCTTTCATTCTCTTCTGTCTTCATTTCGTCCGTCTCATCTTTCTCACCCGAACCACTATCCACCCATTCCAATGATTCCTGAAAGCAGGCTGAAGAGGGCCTTCCGCCCTACCTTCCGGCATAGTCCGGAGGAACTGCCCGCCCACCAGCATTACTGGCTAGTGGGAATGAAACACCTCAAGTCGCTGATTTTCGATATCTTAGCATGGTCAACCTAAATAATAGTTATATTGCATTGTGTTAACAAAACAATTACAATCTTATCCAAGTTTTCCATAAAAAGTAATTCTTAATTATTTATCAATATTTTGTTTCTAACGTCTTATATTTTTTATTTTGTGTACAATATCTTAGCTGCGTGTTTCTTTCCAATTTAACAGATTGTATACAACAACGAGCGATAGTCGTAAATACTGATAATGTGAGTTATGGCAATGAAATTTTATTGCTTCAGTATTTTTACGGCGACAGATTCATTTACATTTTAATTAAAGGTGGAAAGAATGAAGTAATATTTGATTTAAGCGTTTCGGGTAACGGGGTTTTTAACAAATGAAAATCGAAAACCGCTTTCTTCAAAGAGGTCTCAAATTTAATTTCCGACGTAGAATTAAATGAAGATGTATATGTTGGTTTGCCTTTCAATGGACTACGTATTTGGCAGGTTGTAAATGCATAATTAAAATCTTCAATACATACTGTTTAAATAAAACAAAAATACTGGTATGCAAGGGAAGAAAAAGTAGGGAAAGAACGAATATAAACCTAGGAGACGAATAATTACAAGAATTGGCCGATTTTAAGTATCTAGCGAGTCAGATAAGTCAGAACGGAAGAAGTAACAGGTAATAAAGCAGAGGATAGCGCAAGGTCGAATCGCCTTCAATAAAAAGAAGTGACTTCTATGCTCGCGAACGATTAATTTAGAAATTCGAAAAAGATTGTTAAAGGTGTATGTTTGGAGCACGGCGCTGTACGGGTGCAAAACATGTACGGTGGGTGAGGCGGAATAGAAAAGATTAGAGCGTTCGAAATGTGGTATTACAGGCGAATGATGAGGATATCGTGAAAGTCAATAATAAATATGCGAGATAGGTTAGTAGGACACCTTCTCAGGCATGAAGGTCTAGTCAGAGACATATTAGAGGCAAAAATGGTAGAGAGGAGGGGTAGAGGTAGGCCTAGATTAGATTTTTGTTCGCAAATGGTTAAAGATATTGTTCTAGTTTTGGGGAAATGCGAAGATTAGCTCAGGATAGGAATGAGTGAAGGTGCGTGCCCAACCAGTCTTAGGATTGACGACCTGATGATGACATACTGCTTAATAGCTATCGAGATGACACATTTAAGGTTGAAATTTGAGACGAGAAATAAATATTCAAAGACATTAATTGGACGCAAATTTTGGAAAATTTCTGGTTGTCTTGAAATTAATTAGGACTCAAATTCTTCAAGAACTTCTGGTTGTTTTAAAATTAAAACGAACTTTGGTATAATTTCAAATAATGTTTAAGCACTGAATTAAATCATAGTAATAAATCCTTACCTAACTATTTCACTCATTTTTGCATAAGAATATTGACCGGATTTATAGGAAAATCGGGTCTTTATAAACAGATTTAGAGTCAAAATGTTTGGGTGATTATATTATAAATCAAATTTTCTTTTACGAGAGAGTTTTACAGTTAAAGGCTCTTTAGTCATAGAACTTTTGGAATATTTGCTTGAAAAAGAATTACGAGACGAAAAATAAATTTGAAACTTGGCCTAATGATAAAATTGTGAATGTTACAGAAATTAATATAACTTCATGGTTAGTGATCTGTCGAAATCGTCAGGACTCTTTCGATGGAGATGGAGTGCTGTAATTTTTTTCGTCCGCTGTTCCCATTTACCTTTAAAATCATTCAACACTTTTTTGCATATTTTAAGGTTGTATACTAAATTTTCGGATTTGCACTTGTCACTTGTCACCATCGAAAGAGAAATAATGCTAATGTACCTATCATATAAAAAAATCATGTGAAATTTTGATGCCTCATATTGTCATTTTTCGTATCGCATAAATGAATTTTGATAAGGAAGTACTGTTTGCTATTCAAACAACATATTGCAATAGCATATTGAAAAGTATGTTTACAATATGTTAAAAGTGAAACTGTGCACTTGAATTTGTAATTCAAATTTTTTAGAATTGTAAACTGATTGACGAAAGAGACAATTATCCTTATTATTCTTCTCAGTTGGATGAAAGAAAGCTTTTAAAATGAAAACAAGGTTTTGTTAAGTGTTGAGTCTCTTTGCTTGCAAAATATTGTTTCTGTTATCCTAGTGAAATTTATGATTTTCCCTTTTGTAATTTTTTACAACAAAGTACTTATTAATAAGTGAATACCTAAACTAACTTAATAATTTTTTTCTATTTTTATGTTCGTATCTACAGCATTATCGATAATGATATATTAATGGAAGACGAAAGGGCAAGACGCCATAGCAATTTTTGTCGAAGGTTTGATGTGGGTTCAATCGATTGCCCATGGTGATATGCTAGAATAGTAGATGCATACAATTTTCTATAAAGTTGGAAAAGTTATTTTTCTATTCCATTGCATGTATAGATGTAAGACCTTAGACCATCTAGATGACCACGATCCCACCATTTTCCGTGTTATCCATTCAACTTAAACAAATTTTAATTGTGAATTTTTATTAAATATTTGTATGAAAATTTATGTTTTCAAGCGTCCTTAAAGGAATAGTCGTATTTTGCATGATTACGATATGATAAATTTCTAACTGTAAATATATTTTTTCAGTGTTTAGATTTGAATTATTTGGGGTTCATTTGGGATTTGCCAGCGCCCTCTCTTCTCACACTTTTTTTCTTTGTTTTTTAAATCCTTTAGTCGTAACTGACCTTACATTAACAAAAATTTACCCTGAATGTTTTGTTAAAAAGAATTGATGGGATCGCGGTCATCCAGGTGGTCAAACGTCACACTTTTATCATGTATGCAATGATACAAAAGTGACCTTTTCTAACTTTGTAGAGGATTGTACTCATCGATTTTTTAATTATTCTAACACATCTAGTATAATACCATGGATCATCTATTCAACCCGCTTGCCCTTTCATAGATATTCTAGTAATTGTTCTACTACAGTGTTACTTTCTTTTTATTGTAGCGTTTTGTTTGTTTTTTATTTATATTTAAATGTTGATTGTCTTTTGTTTCAGACGTTACAGTAGAGTATCATCGCGGTCTTCCTCAAGTCACTGTTCCGTTACCTAGTCGCAGGGAGAGATGTCGATTCACTCTCAAACCGATTTCCAACACAGTCGGCGATTTCCTTCAGATGTTAAAGAAGGAAGACAAAGGAATAGATCGGGCCGTCACATTAACTCTCGACGGTACCCGGATAGCCTCGTCCGATTCAATAGAAAGTCTTCTCGAAAACGATTTCAAACTTGTCATCAACGATCACGTTTATCACGTAATCACACCGAAACAAGACAGGATAACTAGCGAAGAAGTAAAAAAGTACGTTGATAGATTAATATTTAACGATTTGCAAAAGTAAGATCGAGACTAAGATCATAATTTTTTTTATGAAAAAAGACGCCATTAATTTATGCATCTAAACACTTGTAATTATTAAATGAAAATATTTTTTTAACTAAAACTAATGTTAAAATTTGCTTGGTCTTGATTTGGTCTTACACAGTCGAATCACTTGTTGTACTATTATAAGTCATATTAATGCAAAGTTTTGACTTTATTATTTTTCTTTTGACAATCTTCAAGAACAAGGCAAGGATTACTATTTTCTCAGAAATCCTAAATGCGAGAAACATTGTTTTGCGTGAATTATTTTAGATTTTTGTCAGTTTATAGTGCCAAGGGTGATGTGAATTTTAGTAATAAATCCAAAAGTATTTATGATGTTCATCCATTTTATGATTGCAATAAATTATTAATAGATATTGGCAATTGCTAAGGTAATCAACTTTAACATGTATAGACGGACTGACCAAAAATGTTCTCTAGCGGTTCAGATATCTAGGGCTTAGGTCATTAAGGTTAATGCTGGGGCACTAAGTATTCCACAGATAATCTTTCGTTCCTATTTTATCTTCATTTCCTCCGTCTAATCTGTTACTCTTTAACCATCAAGCAGCAGTCATTCCCGCGTTTCCTGAAAAGGGGACTTGCTGCCTACCAGCTACCAGCATGAGTAGTGGTATATTTATTCGGAAAATAGTAAAATAAGATAATTATTTGGGAGGGTTTAGCCTTGTAAGGGCGCGTATCAGACAATATCTTGCTATTAGTAGTGGAGAATAAAGCGGAATTACCAAAACTAATTAGCGGTGCTATTTGTTATTGAGATAACAACGCATAGACGTTTAATTAGTTTTGAATTTTGTATTGAAGTTACATCTACTGTACACTTTAATTTACACTATGGATTATGTACATCGAACCTGTTTGTATGAAACTGTCTTAGCTGTTTCTGCATTATGTGATCTGTCTTTAAATTATATGATCTCTCTTAGAAAACGAAAAACTACAACTTAATTAACTTGAATATGGAAATAAAGGGGATGGAGTGTAGGAGTCTCTTCCTAAATATTATGGATGACAAGCTTCATTGGTTATTACAAATGGGGGTCGCTCTGGTAGACACAATAGTCTCAGATTTCACCATCTGACCTATTTTCGAGTAAAAGTTTAAACATTTATGGGGCAATAAAATTTGAGTTTTCGATGGACCTACACATCACAATACATAACTTTAAGACAGCCTTCTTGCTATCAACCCTCACCAATTTGTGTACACATTTAATCTTGAAATTTATTACAGTGCTATCAACACTATTTTCACGCATAGGCACAAACGAAACCCTTCTCGAAATCGAAACAAAAGATTTTGATTCTGGAAGAAACTATTATTTTAAAAAACCAGACATTAAAAGAAACTAAATATGTTTAAGTTGATGTATTAATTTTCAATTTATTTTAAATTTTCAAATATTTTGTTTGTACTTAATTCGTGTATTGGCACGTAGTAACATATTTTAGTCTACAATTATATAATTTAAACGTGAATACGTATTGTATCGTATATACAAAATTTATGACTTCTGGATGTGCAAAATTATGTAAGTGCGATATTTTCTTGTCTGTGGCAGTTTTCCAATTGTATTTCTGTCTTACCGATTGCTTTATAGCTTTGAAAATAATCGACAAATAAATAGAACTTTATTGAGGGAACCACTTATTGTCTGGTATACTTCGTTTACTTTCTGTAGCGATGTGTCCTTCAGTTTGATCGGCGCAAAGTAGAAAAGAACAGCACTAGGCCAGAAAAGGAAGGAGACAACTCTCGGCCAAACTCTTAACCGATGAGGAGCGTATAATCCGTACAGTACTGCACGGAAAAATTGACCATTTTATTTACTACAATTCCATTGCTCAAATGTGCTGTTATTGGTACCATTTACTACTGAAAATATCAACGAGATGTTTATTTATATTTGAAGACATTAAAGGCTTTAACGCTTGTTTTCGACTCGCACTACTATTCATGATTGAACAAAACTTTTGGCAGTTACTGTATGAAAAAGTATGTTTAATGAACAAGAGTCGAGAGTATAATGAGCTTTTTTCTCCCTATCTACGATTTTGCCAGCGCGCATCCAAGACATTGGAAGGGGCACATCGCTACAGAAAATAAATGAAGTATACGTTGTTTTATCTTGGCTATTGCAGAATAAATCTTTAGCTGTTTATTTGAAACTCCAACATCTTTATGGTTTGAATTTTTAAAATTAAACGGAAAACCCAAAAACTTGATGCAATTTCAAAATGTTTGATACTGCAAAAATTTCTATTTGTTTTGTTGGTCATTATAGATCTAATTTTAATTCAAACAGAGAAGCGAAAATTTAATGTCAGATAATCTGAAGGTATTAAATATTTTTATCATCATTTTTCTTTCCATTCATTTCTGAAGTAAACATTATTATGATTTTTCAGAAAGTTTAGCTAGTATCATTACCCATTTAACTTGCTTGAAAATCTGGAAATGCATTCCAGTCTTGAATTTTTCTTACTCATCACTTTAGGTGCCGCAGGCTCCTTTAGTTTGATTTATGATCAAATGCTCAGTAGTTACTGCATTACTGCGTCTATTACAGACCGTGGTGCGATTAATTCCACGGCTGTCGTCTATGCTGCATGGACCAGTTGGAAACGTTCCAATAGTCTAGCTGACAAATATAATACCTTCAATAAATTCTAACATACGCACAGGGAATATACTTCGAATGGATTGTTCTTTCATATAAATAATAGTTATTCTACGTTTTTGGTATATTGCAATTCTTTCTTGAAAACATAAAATGTAATATAAGTAAAATTGTAAATTTACCTACTGAAAGGTCGGATCGCCGAAGGCGATAAAACCGAAATGCTTTTTTAAATTTGGAATAATGGAAAGTACAATTTTTGGACAACCGTCACATGTATTAATACGTATGTAGATATATGTGTGATATTAATGTGAAAATTCATTTTCAATTTCTTACCCACTACAAATTACCTTACCAATTTGGGTTTAGAAGAAATAGAGGAACGCGGGAGGCCATTCTAGCTTCACGGGTAACAATAGAGAAAACGATAGAAAAAGGAAAGAGTGCGTACATAGGATTTGTAGATTTAGAAAAAGCTTTTGACAATGTTAAATGGGTCAAGATGTTAAATATACTTAAAAATGTAGGGATGAGTTACAAAGAAAGAAGAGTGATACTTAGTTTGTATAAAGAGCAACATGCAGTTATAGAGCTAGGGATGCAACGTAGAGAAGTAAATATTAGGAGGGGAGTCAGGCAGGGATGGACACTGTCACCGCTACTTTTTAATCTATACATCGAAGACGCGATCAACATCATTAAAGACAGTGCAACCGGAGGGATAGATATACAGGGGAAAAAGATTAGTATGCTTAGATTTGCAGATGATATAGCAGTATTAGCATCTAGCAAGGAGGACCTAGAGATAGCTTTAAATAAAATGGAAGCGGTACTGACAGATCAGAACTGTATGAAAATAAATAAAAGTAAAACTAAAATACTGATATGCAAGGGAAGAAAAAGTAGGGAAAGAGCGAATATAAAGATAGGAGACGAAAAATTAGAAGAAGTGACTGATTTTAGATACCTAGGAAGTCAGATAAGTGAGGATGGAAGGAGTAGTAGGGATATAAAGCAGAGGATAGCGCAGGGTCGTGTCGCCTTTAATAAAAAGAAGTCACTTCTATGCTGGCGAACGGTTAATTTAGAAATTCGAAAAAGGTTGTTATATGTGTCTGTTTGGAGCGCGGCGTTGTACGGGTGCGAAACATGGACAGTGGGCGCGGCGGAAAAGAAAAGGTTAGAAGCCTTCGAAATGAGGTGTTATAGGCGAATGATGAGGATAACGTGGGTAGAAAAGGTTAGAAATGAAGAGGTATTGGAAAGAATAGGAGAACAGAGGAATGGAAGTCAATAAAAAACAGGCGATAGGTTGGTAGGACACCTTCTCAGACATGAAGGTCTAGTCAGAAACATATTAGAGGCAGAAACCGGAGTTAGGAGGGGTAGAGTTAGACCTAGATTAGATTACTGTTCGCAGATAGTTAAGGATGTGGGCTGTTCTAGTTTTAAGAAAATGCGAAGTTTAGCTCAGAATAGGAAAGAGTGGAAGTACGTGTTCAACCAGTCTTAGGACTGATGACCCTATTCTGATGATGATAAATTACCTCAGGTTAATGCGAGAAAGCTTGTTGTTGTTGTCCCACTCTCGTACACACACATTTACGGTACTTTATAGTGGGTAAGAAATTGAAAATGAATTTTCACATTAATATTTTAATTATTAACTTGGGAAAGTCAGAGTATTCGTCTTTGACTTTTTGCAATCGCCAATTGGACGCTTGTTTCCAATTTTCAATAGACAATTTTCATCATAATGCAATTACTTCAGATGAAAGGGCAGCTTGGTACGGCTCTGGGTTGAGAGTTGTTCAATAATAATTCGCAATTGGAAGTCTTTTGAAAGGCACGAAACGAAATTTCCGGCTGCATTGCCTTAAATACGCTTTTAAATATTCCCTTTGGAAATTACGTAGCTTGTTGAGTTTCGCTGCATTTTACCCGAAAACATCTGATTGCTCTGAAGCACCACATGGGACCGTTTACTATCCATGTAAATGTAATATTTCTTAATAGAACCAAATTACGTCGGATACTGTTATTACGAAACTAATCAATAACAGTCTACGAACCGCCGCCTGAATGATTTATAATGATGAAAACAAATTTTCTATAACCTCATTAGGGATGATATTTAATTCAATTACCCTTAATCATCATCTTGATTAAGTCTACAAAAGGTATTTGATAAAAATGAGTTTGTAAACTTAGTATTCAGGGTGGATTACAATAAATAAAAGCTGTTAGAAATGTCCACTAAGACGTTCCCTTCACATTCCATTTCTAAAACTCTTTATATCAACCACCTAGCATAGACCATATTCCGTTGTTTATTTTCTGATATTTCCAGAAACTTCCCGTAAGTTCCTTTATTGTTATGGCCACGTTTGCCGACTTTCGAAGCGACATTAGAAGTGTTGCGGTTCGATCGCCTGCGGCATTCGTTTATGACAAGCAAACAAAATTTAAGAATTTATATTTTATTATTATTCTAATAAACAACTTTTTATAACCGTTAGGTATCTATATATATATATATATATATTGTTTTAACTTGGCAGGGTTGAATAAGGGTCTATAATTTATCCATAGTTCGGTTTGTACATATTATTAGGTATATTATTATTGTGAATTACATAAATAGTCCGAATGTTTAAGTAAGTTTTATCGGAGACACTTAAACATTACTGTCAGTAATTTTGTAGTAGAGTTGAACTTTTGAACTTTAACGTGAATCTTTTCGTTTCAGTATCTTTTTAGTTACGTCTGGATACCGTATAAGGTTTCCGAACCCTGAAAGGTCTTGGTTCTTAAAATTGTTACAAATCAAATGGAAAACGTGATCGTTAATAAAAATGTCACCGACACAAACTTTATGCAAGTAAACGACGTCTTTCCATTTCTCGTGCTAGATGAAAGCACTTACTATGTGAGCAGTGAGTAATTTGAACGTGAATTGAGACGCTTTCGGAGCTACTACCTTGAACCGGGTTGAAACCCGGAAAATTCACTTCTCTTCCCATTAAGAGGTACAATTATATTTCTCGTTCCGTGATTCCAGCCTTAGGATTTTATGTGCTCTTTAAATTATTATATGGATTACTTAACTAGGAAAGAGTCTGTTGACTTTTATTCATCGTAAAATAGTAGTGGTGGTTTTAAATTGTAAAAGGGCTGTTTCTACAGTTTTAGGCGTCTTTTTTCGAAAGGTTAATGTATTTGAAATTTATATGGTGCATACAGGGTTTGCCCGGAAAGTTTTAGGACTGATTTCCTTCTGCCGATACTGTGCTTCGGAGCGTGCGCGCACCGACTGGATTCGGTAGAGGGCATTCCTAGCTAACGAACGAGCGGCTGGTGAGTTGTCTCCGAGCACCTGGAGAGTTAGAACACCCTTTTTCGCGCGACGTGCTTCTGTGAGTGGTGCAAGCCGAAAATTTGTGTGAAACTCGGTAAATCTGCGACAGAGATGTTTGATATGATCAAGCAGGCTTACCGAGATGTTGCTGTAGCAAGAAGTGGTGTGTTTCGGTGGCACCAGGCCTTTTCAGAGGGCCGGGAAGAGGTCGCTGATGAAGACCGTGCTGGAAGACCTTCGACTTCGACAAACACCGACAATGTGACTCGTGTGCGCGAAGTTTTGAACTCAGACCGTCAACTAAGTATTCGTTTAATTGTCCAGACATTAAATTTACCAAAATCTGTGGTTCATGACATTGTGACGGGGCATTTGAACATGCGTAAGGTGTGCGCGAAGATGGTCCCAAAAGTGCTCACTGACGACCAGAAATTGCGGCGAGTGGAAGTGTGCCAAGAAAATTTAAACATGTGTGAAAGTGACCCCCAATTTTCGAGTAACGTAATCACAGGTGACGAGTCATGGATCTTTGAGTATGATCCCGAGACAAAGAGGCAATCTTCCGAGTGGCACACGCCGTCGTCTCCTCGCCCAAAAGGGAAGAATGAGCAAATCCAAAGTGAAAACGATGCTCATTGCCTTTTTTGACATGAAAGGCATCGTCCACCATGAAGTTGTTCCTCCTGGACAAACCGTCAACGCCAAGTTTTACGTGGAAGTGCTCAAGAGACTCAAACGAAGGGTCAATCGGGTCCGACTGGAAGTTGCACCACGACAACGCCCCGGCTCACACCGCCTTTCTTGTGGACAGCTACCTGACCAAGGCCTGCATCCCAGTGCTTCCGCAGCCGCCCTACAGCCCAGATGTGGCCCCCTCGGACTTTTTTGTTTGCTCGCCTGAAAAGGCCGCTGAAAGGCAAGCATTTTGAGACGACAGAGGAAATCCAAGCAACATGCACCGCGGCTTCTAAGGCTATTCCGGAGAATGCCTTCCGTGACGCCTTCGATGCTTGGAAATCGCGCTGGCAGCGCTGCATCGACGCAGAAGGAACCTATTTTGAAAGTTTTTAAAGAATTGTAACGATTGGCTCAATAAATTTTTTTAAATCGACTCAGTCCTATTACTTTCCGGACAAACCCTGTGTGATGTCTCCACCAGTTGCGCATTCATAAATTTGGTCGTTACACGCATCCAAAGCTGTATTTCGAGCTTTGGTCGTAAAGAGACGTCCAGCTCTAGAAATTATCGAAAACTACGGTCACTGGCAAAAAGAGCAAATGACAATTTTTATGCTCGGCATAAAGTTGTCTGTAAGTTAAAAAAATACTATTATGGAGAGCCATTAAACTCACACATTTCGTTAACAGGCGATCTCCAACGTTAGACAATAATTACGAAAGGACAAAAAACTGCAGTCAAAAAAGTTAATTTGTTTGTATTGTTTTTGTGAATTATTCGTCTTATGCTTACTTTTATTGTGTTGTATACCATTACACGATGAGTAATAACATTTTAGATAGCCACTTGGGTATCAGATAATTGCGGTGTATAAGTCAACCAAGGAGAAAAAAAAATAGAAAAAACACCAGCAATAATAATTTAAGAGGCATAACAAAAAACCTACCTAATAAAAATTGGTAATTAAGGGTGTATTAGGATAGGTCATTTGTATTATTCATTGAGTGATACACTAAATTATTTACGATTCCAATGTAGTTCTTGTCTTTACTTTTTGTTTTGAACAAGAATACACCAGTATGACCGAACTGTTACAATTTTTGTCGCTTGTTGGTATACTTCATTTAGTTTCTGTAGCGATGTGACTTTCAATTTGATCGGCGCAAAGTAGAAAAGAACAGCACTAGACCAGAAAAAGAAGGAGACAACTCTCGGCCAAACTCTTAACCGGTGAAGAGCGTATAATCCGTACAGTACTGCACGGAAAAATTGACCATTTTATTTACTACAATTCCATTGCTCAAATGTGCTGTTATTGGTACCATTTACTACTGAAAATATCAACGAGATGTTTATTTATATTTGAAGACATTAAAGGCTTTAACGCTTGTTTTCGACTCGCACTACTATTAATGATTGAACAAAACTTTTGGCAGGTACTGTATGAAAAAGTATGTTTAATGAACAAGAGTCGAGAGTATAATGAGCTTTTTTCTCCCTAGCTACGATTTTGCCAGCGCGCATCCAAGACATTGGAAGGGGCACATCGTTAGAAAAAATAAATGAAGTATATATTAGGTATATTAGGTTCGATTAACGATAACTCATTAGTATGATTCTGTCCGGCTATTTGACATCCGACAGGACTGTCCCAGCCTTAGTATTGGTCTTGGTCTCGCTCAAGTACTTCTAGTCTTGGTCTCGGTGTTGGTATTGTTGACATAGTCTCGATCTTGGTCAGTGTCCTGTGTGTTAAGACTTGGTCTTGATCATTTAATCTGATGCTTACATCTTTTTAAATAATTCTTTTAAGCACAAATTTTATTTTATCGTTTCTGCAATGCATAAATTGAAATTAGGCAAACAAAAATTGTATAGGGTTGTTCGGAAAGTCATTTCGTTTTTTTTTTGTGAAAATGAAAGACAGTTTTCGTATAATAAACAAATACTTTATTAAATTATATATTGACCGTTCTGGTCCAACACCTTTTGCCATCTTTCTGGTAGTAGCATAATTCCACGCTCATAACATTTTTGGTCTTTGCTGGCAAAAAACTGATCGAGGAGGTTTTTAACCTCCTCATTTGAGGTGAAGGTTTTACCGTCTAAAAAATTTTGGAGTGACCGGAACAAATAATGATCCGATGGTGCCAGGTCTGGACAATATGGTGGGTGTAGCATTGTATCTCATTCAAGCTGTAAAAGCTTTTGGCGAGAGTGACCAAACTTGTGTGAGGTCTCGCGTTGTCTTGGTGAAACACAACACCTTTAACTCTCGACATAAAACATGTTTTCGTAATAAACTTTCTTAAAAGCGATCAGTTTAATTACCTAATGGTGTGTAGTAATGTAACATATACTCTTACATTCCCCTAGCCTAGAACCGTTATTCTAATGACCTTAATTAGACAAAAGTCATCATCACTCTAATAAGTATAGTGTAGGTACATAAATTTAATAATGTTTTTTTAAAGGTGCCATCGGTGAATTGCATATTGATTGTTCGCTGTGAAGATAATTTGCCTAATTACGTATCTCAATTAATATTGTATATTTCCTCGTAGGATTAAATTTATGTTTGGGAATATATTTGATATGTTTAACTAAATCATCATCATAAGGTCATCAGTCCTAAGACTGGTTGGACACGTACCTCCATTCTTTTCTATCCTGAGCTAATCTTTGCATTTCCCTAAAACTAGAACAGCCCACATCCTTAACTATTTGCGAACAGTAATCTAATCTAGGTCTACCTCTACCCCTCCTAACTCCTGTTTCTGCCTCTAATATGTCTCTGACTAGACCTTCATGCCTGAGAAGGTGTCCTACCAACCTATCTCGCCTATTTTTTATTGACTTCCATAGAGTCCTCTGTTCTCCTATTCTTTCCAATACCTCTTCATTTCTAACCTTTTCTACCCACGATATCCTCATCATCCGCCTATAACACCACATTTCGAACGCTTCTAACCTTTTCTTTTCCGCCGCTCCCACTGTCCATGTTTCGCACCCGTACAACGCCGTGCTCCAAACATACACCTTTAACAACCTTTTTCGAATTTCTAAATTAACCGTTCGCGAGCATAGAAGTGACTTCTTTTTATTAAAGGCGACACGACCCTGCGCTATCCTCTGCTTTATATCCCTACTACTCCTTCCATCCTCACTTATCTGACTTCCTAGGTATCTAAAATCAGCCACTTCTTCTAATTTTTCGTCTCCTATCTTTATATTCGCTCTTTCCCTACTTTTTCTTCCCTTGCATATCAGTATTTTAGTTTTACTTTTATTTATTTTCATACAGTACTGATCTGTCAGTACCGCTTCCATTTTATTTAAAGCTATCTCTAGGTCCTCCTTGCTAGATGCTAATACTGCTATATCATCTGCAAATCTAAGCATACTAATCTTTTGCCCTTGCACATCTATCCCTACAGTTGTACTGTCTTTAATGATGTTGATGGCGTCTTCGATGTATAGATTAAAAAGTAGCGGTGACAGTGTGCATCCCTGCCTGACTCCCTTCCTAATATTTACTTCTCTACGTTGCATCCCCAGCTCTATAACTGCCTGTTGCTCTTTATACAAACTAAGTATCACTCTTCTATCTTTGTAATTCATCCCTACATTTTTAAGTATATTTAACATCTTGTCCCATTTAACATTGTCAAAAGCTTTCTCTAAATCTACAAATCCTATGTACGCACTCTTTCCTTTTTCTATCGTTTTCTCTATTGCTACCCGTAAAGCTAGAATGGCCTCCCGCGTTCCTCTATTTCTTCTAAACCCAAATTGATCTTCCCCTAATAGTTCTTCCGCCCTTTTTTCCATCCTCCTCTGTACAATTCTAGTTAAGATTTTTGACGCATGGGAAGTTAAGCTAATTGTTCGAAATTTCTCGCACCTATCCGCGCCCCTCTTCTTAGGTAATGTTACTACTAGGTACGTTCCGTTTATAATCCTCTGGGACTTTCCCCGTTTCGTAAATGTGACTAACTAACTTAAACATACTCTCTCACCTCTTGTCCTGCATGTTTTAGAATTTCCGCCTGTATCCCATCTACACCTGGCGCCTTATTATTCTTTAAATTTTTTAATGCTACGTCGAACTCTTTTAACTAAATATCTCGAGTATTATTTTCGTATTTTGTACCGCACAGTTAGAACTATTCAGCATCATGTAAGCAATTAGTGTTTTTGAGAATTTATTAACTCTTTTGCTTTTTCATTTTCACTACAACAGTTTTTCTTTCTTTGCAGACTTAGTGACGTAAGAAATTTAGTGAATCAATTGTACGAAGCTCTCAACGTTCAGGAGCATCAGCTGCAAAAAGAGAGGGATTTGTTTGTTCAGATCGAAACTCTTCGACAAGAACTTCAACCCCTAGAAGAGGTTAGTGAAAATAGTTTCATTTTTATTTAATATCAGTAGCGGATCGGGGTAGTTAGATACATTAATGTTCGAAATTAGTAGGTGCAATAGTAAATAGTAAATACAGTGGATTTTATTTATTACGACTTTGGTTATAGCGAACGTTGTGCTATAGCGACGTCATATGTAAGTCCCTTGAATTTAAAGCATACTTTAGTATAAAATTTATGTGGCTATGACGACTTCGGATGTAACGTCTAATTCGGGTGTAGCGACTGTTTTTAATGAATCATTTGGAACAATTCCCTAGTTATCCCGTGCAGACAAAGACACAATGAGCATTCTTATCTTTTGTTTATATTCACACAAATAGTGGTGACCATTACCGTTGTTTCTGAGTAGCAACTGTGTTTAGTAAACTTTTGAATAAGTGTGACTTACAGATGTACATTTACTATTAAAAAAAATCGGTTGTCTGTAAAGTCGGTTTACTGACGATAGTTGAACGTAACAACGTCATAAGAAAATACTGATGGAATGGTTTCATTTTTCAAAAGAAAATTTTAATTTTATTTGTTTGATAGATATTTTGTATGGATATAGAGAAGGAGGTAAATGGAAATGTATTATTGTATAGCAGCTGTCCACGCGGACGCATCGCTCACTCAAGTAGGAGAGAGACAGATGTCGAACGCTGCCGAACGCGGAGGCCGATTGTGCCTCTTTGTCGCTCGTTCCGCGCTCTCGCTTGCACTTCAAGCCTTAAATGGAACGCCTCAGAGCGAGGTAACGACGCATGAGTCATGTTTTTTCGTGCGTGCAGCCGGCTCCATCGAATTATAAGACGTTGTCACGTCAAAAAAGGAGAAAATTGTCTCAAAATTGAAAAACAGTGTGTGTCTGAATCTTCTTTAACTTTACCTGTAACGACTTCTGGATATAACGACGAAATTACAGCGGTCCGTTCGTTGTCGTTATACCCAAAATCCACTGTATTTTTTTTGTGTTTTGAAAATAACTGGTGTCTCACACTCTCGATAGTTTTCGGAGGCTATTTAAGAATGGCTCGTACTAGAGATGGATTTGAAAACAACCCTTGTATGTATGTATGTAGTCACGTACGTACATAGTTTTCCAACTTTACTAACAATCTGCATTTGCAGCGAAGCAAAAGTTTCTTAGTTTCACCTTTCAGCGCAGCATTCTGTGTGTTTTGCATATAAAACACTTCATCCTGTCTTTGTGAATTAAAAGTTGTTGTAAATTATCGGAAAACTATGATAAACTGGAAGAAGTTTGTACCAGTTTTATACCAGCGTCTTAAAGTTTGTGTTAATTGATTCAATTAAATAAACGGCGCGGAAATTTTATTCGACCGAGCGGCGTGACTAAACCACTGCTTAGCATTGGATTGGATCACTTAGGAAAATGCTGTGGCAATAATGATAACTTTCTAGATATAATCCTTCACTTTTCTCTTGTTTTCATTTGTTCCGTCTCATCTGTCTTTTCCCAACCACCATCCACATACTCACACGATTCCTAAGATGAGGCCGAAGACACCGGTTTTACTTATCTTGACCCAACTTTTTTTTTGTTTTTTTTTTGTCCATGTAGACAATATTTATCCCACGGATAGTCGTTATTGTTCTATTACTGTTTTCAATTTGTTTATTTTCCCCCCATTCATAACCACTCACCGATGCTTGCGATTCCCAAAGAAGGTTAAAGAGGGATTTTGTTTTGAACCTACAGTGTAGGCGTTAGAACATCCGTCCACCAGCATTGGCTAACGGGAATGAACACATTGAAGTTCTTTTTATGACACGGGCACAGAATGCGTCAGTCGAGCATGTCTGGTTTCTAAAATATATCTAAATATTTATGCATGTACCTAAACTATGATCAATTTGATTGGCTCTGTCTTCTGCAATTTGTTATCATAAAATTCGAATTAAAGCAATTAAATTTTCGCTTGGATCAAATTGAGAATGAAGTTAGATTTAAAACTTCGTCATATGGAATGGATTGAAGGAATCCTGTTTTAAATTTTCAACCGAGTATAATTTGTTATTTGAGAAACTTGTTGACTAAAATCGAGGAATTTTTCAAATTTATTCCATTAAAAATGTAGTTTTATTTGCCAGAGGCGATTAATGGGAAAACCAGCAGCTGCTTGAGGAGCAAATAAAGGAATATATAACGAGGGTGGTTGTGTTAGTTCGTTAAAGCAATCGGAATAAAAAGTGGAAACAAACAAGGGATTTGTATTCGAGAAACGCCGAAGGGCTTACGTTTTCAACCAAAACAAGTTTCATTTCCCAATACCGAGCTTTGTTTCACTAATTGCTGGAAAATCGTGTTAATTAGAATTAACTAAATCACAGAAAGAAACTGTAGTTAAAATTATCAAGAACGAAATTTGCATTTCAATTTAAAACTTCATTCATTTCTGTCCCTTCCTTTTTTGTTTATTTCATTATAAAACATGCATATATGCTTGTGTTGTCAAGAATTAAACGTTTTCTTTCAAATTCCTAAATGGTATACCATATTTACTTCTGAAGAATTAGTTCCACAAAATTGCCTTTATTTTCAGAAAAGGAGCGAAATGGATGTAGTGGCTTCAAGGAAAAGTAATCTCCTTGCTTGGGCAGGTTTAGGCTTGATGTCTATACAATTTGGAATATTAGCGCGATTGACTTGGTGGGAATATTCATGGGATATTATGGAACCTGTTACATACTTTGTTACTTATGGAACAGCCATGGCAGCCTATGCCTATTTTGTACTCACGAAACAAGTAAGTGACTATAGTTTTTCAGAACCCCCGAAAACTATTTAATATTTAACATTTTACTAAAAATAAGACGGGCGACTGAATCATTCTAGTTAATAGTAGAAAGAGGAGACTGTGGTAAAATTTTAATTAAAAATTAAAATGAAGACACCCCTAATTACCACAAAAAACTTTATTTGAGCGGACACATGTTTCTTCCACTTCATACGTGGGCATTATCAACGCGAGACTGTCTGTCTCGTTAGGGGTGAGTCTTCCTTTTAATTTTTAATTCTAGTTAATATGTAGGTCTGCTTTCTTTACGTATTACGATGTGCCCTAAAGTTCATCTTATATCCTGAATAGTGATGTCCGGATTGTTGAAAAAATATATTCGTGGATACGGATACTGATACAGACTATTAGTGTCTAAGTCCGATGATAAGGATAATACGGACCTTAATTTTCGTACTTCGTTTGTTTCTCGCATTCGCCGCATGCACGTGGCTTTGGATCAATATTCGAGGAACGTCCTGTTTTATCCGCGGATACGGATACGTATACGGATATCCGGCACATCACTAATTCAAAATACCGTTCCCTTTATTATAAAAGGTTGAAATATAACAATGATAGTGAGCTATGAATCAAGATTCTAAATTAACGTTTTACGAAATCGCCCATAGTTTGAACAAGAAATTCGAACGATATTTTAATGATTTATCGATTTTGTTATCGTAACGAATGTTAAACAGATCGTCTTGTTCTTTTTTGAATAAACAAGTACAACTTTTACTGCTTAAGGTAGTAAATGCAAATATACGCTACGGGTGCATATATAAATTCATAAATTGTGGATGATACCCTTAAAGCTCGACCGTCACGACCGCAACTTAATGTAATTTGAATATAAATGTCTAGATTCTTTTTCTTAGTTGGAATTGCTTACAGGATACATTCACGAGCGGTTCTTTAAACACTGGTAGTGGATAATTTGTTTTATATAATTTGTGCAAAACCTTGGTGGTTTACGACAAAAGTAAGTGCTACTGTACTGTACGTGAAAATTAAATTGGAATTTTGGAAGTGATTTGCGGTCAGGTACGAAGGTAGATTAAGAAGTCTTTAGAATGAAACAGTAGACCTACTTTTGAGTAGATAAAATCCTCTTTATTTTTCAACGTAATTTTATTTTAGTTCAATGAACTTATTCGTTATGACATTTTTCTTCTCAAAATAAGCGTTCGTTCCAGCTATTACTTCATTTGACCTAAATTTCTTTCCCCGAGTCATTTTTTCATGTTTGGGTATATGAAAAGTCACACAGGGCTAGATGAGACGAATATGGTTGACGGGGAAGTAATTCGTAGCCCAAGTCGTCCAATTTTACAATACTTTACACGATGAATGTGATGGTTCCTTATATTGTGATTTATTTTCTTCAAATGTGATCGCTTTTAGTTAATTTTTTTATTCAAGGTACTCAATACTGATGTGTGATATTCATCTTACATTTTTTTTACACATTTACTTTGATTCTGGAGTGTATTGATGGATCCTTGTTGATGAAGCCACCCTTAAATTCATTTACCCACTTTTTTCCATTTTATCGATGATATCGTTAGATTTAATCCTTTTAATCACTCCAGAATATTCACCTTTTTTCCTGTTTTAAAAATAACTTTATAAAAAGACCCTAACGAAGAAATTTTTTTTTTCAAATGTCATAAATTTAACAACTAACGTTTAAAATAATACACTTCAGAATAAGCAATAAACTTCTCAATCCACCCTCGTAATTTTCATACTGATCCGTATCTCTAGGGAATCAGGGAATCAGGAAATGAAGGATATTTCTTTGCATACAATCTTCTTCTCCAAATGTGAAAATCAAATTGCTGTTGGTTGGATAATAATTCTCAGCGTTGTGAGCGTGAAAAAATATTTTCAAAGATGCCAGAATGAATTATCACAGCAATAAAATTGAAATGAGCAATCTCTTTACTAGCAGTTTAGTTTAATAGATTGCCAGAAAACAAAATTGAATTGGAAGCATAATCTGGAAGGTATGAAAAAAAGTCCTTGCAGCTTCAATTGTCAGTCAATTAATGAAGCATAGTTAAATTTTGAAAGTGCTGGTGGAAATTGTTTTTTATTTGAAACAACGTTTGAGATCTACGACCTAGGTACCTACAGTCTAATATAATCCACCTATTTTCATGTAGTTTGTTTAATAAGTAAAACTTATTAGGTATTAGTTCTTGAAAATTAATATCTTAATTATAGATAATATTCTTCATTATTCACTCTATAAGAGCAGTAAATAATAAGTAAACATAGTATCCGACCTCCGTAAACTCCTTATATTCTTATAATAAACCTTCGAAAAACATACCCACAGGTAAGGAAAAAGCGTCGGCCAAGCAAAGAAAATAAATTTCTTTGTTTCTTTTTATGTTGCACGAGCGAAAATGGTAATGGTATGGAATATATTTTTCAACCACGTCCATGTGCGTCTTTTTTTTTTAAACTAACGGAACTCAAAATCTTTATAAAAAAAACGTAACAGTCCTCGAAAGCTTTAAATTATATCTATTGGACTTTATTATTTTTACGAAAAGATACGAATTTCTTTAAACCATGTTGTATTTTTCAAAAATGGATCTAACCCTTTGATGATCGGATAAAATGTCCCTATGTATATCCTTGTTCTCAATTCGCCTGTATTGTATGTATATGTTAACGGAAATGTGTGTAATCCATCATTCTATACAATTCCTAGGAAATGTATATAATTTTTTTAAATTTTCCGGAAATGTATGGAGTAANCCCTTTGATGATCGGATAAAATGTCCCTATGTATATCCTTGTTCTCAATTCGCCTGTATTGTATGTATATGTTAACGGAAATGTGTGTAATCCATCATTCTATACAATTCCTAGGAAATGTATATAATTTTTTTAAATTTTCCGGAAATGTATGGAGTAAATTATATTAGACATATTTCCTAGAAAGTCTATACATTTCCTAAATAGCAATCGGAAATGTATTACATTCAAGATGTCAATAGGTACGCGGGTTTAGCGGAGCTAGGGGAGGATATTGCGTCATCAGGCGATTTAATTTATTCACAGATAACTCTGATTCTACGTTTACTAACGTGTTTTATTCACAAAAAGCAATAGTTTTATAAATTTCCCAGTACAATATCGGCATTTCATACAATTCCTAGGAAATGTATACATTTCTCATTGCCTTTATTTTCAGAAAAGGAGCGAATTGGATGTAGTGGCTTCAAGGAAAAGTAATCTCCTTGCTTGGGCAGGTTTAGGCTTGATGTCTATACAATTTGGAATATTAGCGCGATTGACTTGGTGGGAATATTCATGGGATATTATGGAACCTGTTACATACTTTGTTACTTATGGAACAGCCATGGCAGCCTATGCCTATTTTGTACTCACGAAACAAGTAAGTGACTATAGTTTTTCAGAACCCCCGAAAACTATTTAATATTTAACATTTTACTAAAAATAAGACGGGCGACTGAATCATTCTAGTTAATAGTAGAAAGAGGAGACTGTGGTAAAATTTTAATTAAAAATTAAAATGAAGACACCCCTAATTACCACAAAAAACTTTATTTGAGCGGACACATGTTTCTTCCACTTCATACGTGGGCATTATCAACGCGAGACTGTCTGTCTCGTTAGGGGTGAGTCTTCCTTTTAATTTTTAATTCTAGTTAATATGTAGGTCTGCTTTCTTTACGTATTACGATGTGCCCTAAAGTTCATCTTATATCCTGAATAGTGATGTCCGGATTGTTGAAAAAATATATTCGTGGATACGGATACTGATACAGACTATTAGTGTCTAAGTCCGATGATAAGGATAATACGGACCTTAATTTTCGTACTTCGTTTGTTTCTCGCATTCGCCGCATGCACGTGGCTTTGGATCAATATTCGAGGAACGTCCTGTTTTATCCGCGGATACGGATACGTATACGGATATCCGGCACATCACTAATTCAAAATACCGTTCCCTTTATTATAAAAGGTTGAAATATAACAATGATAGTGAGCTATGAATCAAGATTCTAAATTAACGTTTTACGAAATCGCCCATAGTTTGAACAAGAAATTTGAATGATATTTTAATGATTTATCGATTTTGTTATCGTAACGAATGTTAAACAGACCGTCTTGTTTTTCTTTGAATAAGCAAGTACAACTTTTACTGCTTAAGGTAGTAAATGCAAATATACGCTACGGGTGCATATATAAATTCATAAATTGTGGATGATACCCTTACAGCTCGACCGTCACGACCGCAACTTAATATAATTTGAATATAAATGTCTAGATTCCTTTTCTTAGTTGGAATTGCTTACACGATACATTCACGAGCGGTTCTTTAAACACTGGTAGTGGATAATATGTTTTATATAATTTGTGCAAAACCTTGGTGGTTTACGACAAAAGTAAGTGCTACTGTACTGTACGTGAAAATTAAATTGGAATTTTGGAAGTGATTTGCGGTCAGGTACGAAGGTAGATTAAGAAGTCTTTAGAATGAAACAGTAGACCTACTTTTGAGTAGATAAAATCCTCTTTATTTTTCAACGTAATTTTATTTTAGTTCAATGAACTTATTCGTTATGACATTTTTCTTCTCAAAATAAGCGTTCGTTCCAGCTATTACTTCATTTGACCTAAATTTCTTTCCCCGAGTCATTTTTTCATGTTTGGGTATATGAAAAGTCACACAGGGCTAGATGAGACGAATATGGTTGACGGGGAAGTAATTCGTAGCCCAAGTCGTCCAATTTTACAATACTTTACACGACGAATGCTTTAAATTGCATCTGTTGGACTTTATTATTTATATGAAAATACGAAAAGATACGAATTTCTTTATACCATGTTGTATTTTTCAAAAATGGATCTAACCCTTTGATGATCGGATAAAATGTCCCTATGTATATCCTTGTTCTCAATTCGCCTGTATTGTATGTATATGTTAACGGAAATGTGTGTAATCCATCATTCTATACAATTCCTAGGAAATGTATATAATTTTTTTAAATTTTCCGGAAATGTATGGAGTAAATTATATTAGACATATTTCCTAGAAAGTCTATACATTTCCTAAATAGCAATCGGAAATGTATTACATTCAAGATGTCAATAGGTACGCGGGTTTAGCGGAGCTAGGGGAGGATATTGCGTCATCAGGCGATTTAATTTATTCACAGATAACTCTGATTCTACGTTTACTAACGTGTTTTATTCACAAAAAGCAATAGTTTTATAAATTTCCCAGTACAATATCGGCATTTCATACAATTCCTAGGAAATGTATACATTTCTCAGGATATGTGTGTATTAAAAAATCTTTGAAACAATATTTTATACATTTTACATGCGTGAGATTTTTAAATACAGTCAAAGGTACTTACCACTTATCCTATCTACAATGTCGACATATCTGTCTAAAGCTAATCTAACCAAACTAGCCATTTCCTGAAACAAATAATAAAATAATTTTAATAAATGTTCTTGTCGCTTTTGAATGAAATATGAGATGTATTAATTAGAGATAGGCTCGGCATCCGGTTTGAATCCGGCACTTTTCGTAGGCTCCGACCAGGTACCGGATAATGACATGGGGTACCAGAAAAAAAGAAAAAGCGAAAAAAANATGTTAACGGAAATGTGTGTAATCCATCATTCTATACAATTCCTAGGAAATGTATATAATTTTTTTAAATTTTCCGGAAATGTATGGAGTAAATTATATTAGACATATTTCCTAGAAAGTCTATACATTTCCTAAATAGCAATCGGAAATGTATTACATTCAAGATGTCAATAGGTACGCGGGTTTAGCGGAGCTAGGGGAGGATATTGCGTCATCAGGCGATTTAATTTATTCACAGATAACTCTGATTCTACGTTTACTAACGTGTTTTATTCACAAAAAGCAATAGTTTTATAAATTTCCCAGTACACTATCGGAATTTCATACAATTCCTAGGAAATGTATACATTTCTCAGGATATGTGTGTATTAAAAATTTTTTAAAAAAATATTTTATAAATTTCGTAAATACTCTCGGAATTGTATAAAATTTCTACATTTCCGGTAACATATATATCAATTTTCTCAACATGTAGCACTACAAAACAGAAGAGCAAACTCCCCACCCCTAAAAACAGGTTACGTGGTTTATGGATGGCATCGTATCTACAATTATAAATAACGAATATCTCATAATACTTGTGATCCTCTCCACTACCCTTGTTACATAACGTCTTCAAGAAGACCGCTTTGAAAAGCTGGTTGTCATTCCGTTTGCGAAGCTATACATTAGAAGATTTAATGTAATTTGCAGGAATACATTTTGCCCGAAGTTCGAGACCGACAACACCTACTTGCTTTACACAAAAAAGCCAAAAAGCAAGGCTTGGATCTCACAAAATACAATCAACTGAAAGATCAAATTACCAAATTGGAACGTGATTTAAGGAAATTGCGGGACCCCTTGCGCATGCATCTACCTGCAAAAACGAAACCAGCAGAACCTCCTCCATCTCCTTTGACAAACGCTACAGCGCCGACAGAACAAAAAGCCGAAACTGTTGAACCTAAAACTGTAGCAAAAGTTTGATTGTAATTTGGTTAGACAGTTTAGCGTGTGAAATTTGAACAAGTGCTTGCCCGAGTGATTTCGTCTTCTCAAGACTTTAGGCTTTGAAATGATATTCATATTTATATTTATTACGGTATAGAAATTTTAGTTTTCGATTTTGAATCGAGAATAATGTACAGGTTATTCAAATTGGGTAGGTGTATGTTTTTACCATTGGGTTTTGGTAATCCGAGGATGATAAAAAGAGAATAAAGAAACCAAAAAAGAAAAATTTCTGAATAAGGAAAAGAAAACCTGAGGCAGAAGAAGTATGTCGATTGTGCTTTTGGATATTGAATGTTTTGTGTGATCTTTTGAATATATGTAAATGTTTGATCAATAAGTTGAAACCTGGTACATTTAATGGAGTAAGGACAAATTGAAAGAAAAACGAAAAGGGTGTGTTTACGAAAATTACAGAAAAAATTAAATCCCAAATGTTCATTTTTGAACGCCACAATCAATAGTTTCGTTCATTTCATGTTATTCTAAAGGTTGTTAAAAATACAGAATTATATTTTAATTTAAGTGTATACGAAACAAAAGACACTGTTATTTTCCATGAAAGTAGCGTCCAGGAGAAGCAGGAAAGTAGAACATTCCGTAGGTCGTACAGTATATACAAGGCATGTTTTTAAAGTTATAGGAATTTAGCTATAATTTTTATTATTTTGTTAATTTTCATCAATATTACAATGTGTTTTTTCAACATAATCTCCATTTAAATGAATACATTTATCCCAACGATAAACTAATTTTTTTAAGCCGTCCTCAAAGAACTTTTTCGGTGCCTCCTCAATCCTCCTATTTATGGCACGTTTTACGTCAGTTAAACTTTCAAATCGAAACCCTGTAAGGGTTTATTCAAATCTGGAAACAGATGACAGTCAAGGTGCAAGATCCGGAGAATAAGATGGGTGTGCAAGTAATTCTCATCGTACATCGTTCAAAAAATCCTTCATTTTTCTTGCGGTATGCGGTCTTACATTATCCTATTGCAATAACGGACCCTTATGCAACTTTTCTGGCCGTTTTTTGACAAGTGCCTGTCGCAGTGATCCAGATATTAAATTCGAACAATATTCTGCTTTAATTGTGGTACCTTTTGCCAGATAATCCGTAACAGTAATCCCTTCGTAATCCCAGAATACACTAAGCATTACCCTTTCAATAAACGTAACTGCAGACGCCCTCACTGGAGTCCGTGCTTCGGGTTTGCACCATTCTTTGGATTGACTTTTGGTCTCAGGATTGAAACAAGGAATCCATGTTTCGTCAGTGGTTATTATTCGTTGCCAAAATTCATCACCGTAACGAGCTAACAGCTCTTGAAGTTGACAAATATCAGACCTATTGATTTTCTGTTCTGGTCCCAACAGCTTTGGCACCCAGCGCCCTGAAACCTTGCTAACGCCCAAACAATCA
This sequence comes from Agrilus planipennis, assembly GCF_000699045.2. Classification (NCBI taxonomy): domain Eukaryota; kingdom Metazoa; phylum Arthropoda; class Insecta; order Coleoptera; family Buprestidae; genus Agrilus; species Agrilus planipennis. The sequence continues at coordinate 945,505 of NW_020438937.1, forward strand.
TGCAACATGTCATGAATTTGTCGCGTACCTATCCCCAGGCGCACACTAATTTGACGAATAATCATTCGTCTGTCCTCTTAGTAGGTCTTCGAAGGCAGTAATGTTTTTTTTTTTATTTATCGATGTGCTTGGGCACCCACTGCGTGGATCGTCTTCTAGTGATGTTCTACAGGTTTTAAAACAATCGATATCGATCCATCGATAAACATTACTTTTGGATTCTGCAGGCTCACCAAATAACTCCTTGCAGACGCTGAATAATTTCTAATATCTAATCTAATCTAATATCTTTTCACACCTTTCCACAAAGAGAAAATTATTGCTCTTTGAGATTTCGCTGCGTCTTCCATGGTTACAAAAACAGATATGAAAACGCGTTTATATCACTCAAACATCTAAATCAGACTGAACATTGTTGCACTAGATGTTGCATAAACATGTTAAGATTTGCCTGGCCCCAATAACATTACCTATAAGTTCTGCATAATTTAATTATAGTACAATTCCCAGAACTTTGGAATCATCCCTCGTACATCCACATTGTATTGTATGTACCTTTTCGGTATTCATGATGGGCGTGGATTGCTTGTAAATCCTGCTATCCTTCTGAAATCCTTTGAATTTTTCTCTTCCAAACGTTTTTCATTGTGCCGTCAGTGATGATGTTATCAGTCACAAATCAGTTCCAACCTAGACGTCTTTCTGAAGGAACCATCAGTGAAGAACAGTGAAACGCTTGGAGTAGAAATTTTTCATGGACCAAGTCAAAATAGCTCATAGAAGAAGTTCCACACAATAAAATTAAATGACTGTATGACGAAAATACAGATCTTAAAACAAAAAAAGAAGGAAATTTAAGCGTCTATCGCATTATTATGCAACAAGTTCTCTCAAGTTGAGAAAAACGGAGCAAAACTTCCAGCTTTGAAACTATTACTAATTGCTTAATATATATCTGAGTCTTTCGTACACGCCTTAAGGTACTCTACTTTTCTGCTTTCCTTAGACGAAGTCTCTGGTACACTGTGTTCTTCAACTGACTATTTAAAGATTGTTTCTAGCTTTAGTTCATTAATTTTTACTAACTCAAGCTACTGAGTTGCTTATAGAGAATAACAACCAATAAATTAATTAATATAATTGGAATAGATTTACCCAGACAACCCAAGTTTTTAACCGCTTGCTGCATCAGTCATAATTACTTACAGCCTAACTTTTTGATTTTATTTTCATCAGTACTGAGGGTGTTTTTTGATCAATAACGTAATACTATAAGCTAAAATATTTTGACCAATCTTCGCTGTTGCAAAATTAGTAAGTCCTTACGGTTATGATTGTTCTATCGATTTTAAATATGTGCAATAATATTTTTTAACAAAAATCTAAAGTATATTGGATGAAATTAATTCTCAATCTATGTGTTGGACCAGATTTATTTTTTCTGATCGTTTTTTATTTTTAACCTTTAAAGTGTAATGTAATTTTTCCTGAAGTTCGCCACTAGCTAAAAGAGAATTACCTAATTAATGTTTTCAAGATTGTCATTGTTTGATATCTTCTTTGTATTCCACATTGCCCAAAATCCTCACTCATCCGTCCTTAGCTTACATAAAGGAAGTTTAACTTCTAATTAATTGGCTTCTTAAATTTACACCAATTTTATCATTTAAGTAATAGATCATGATGGATAAATACTCTTTTAATAATCAAGGTATAATTTAATGTTTGATCAACGGATTTTTAGTCGTTTTGCCATAAGGAGGGATTAAACTGATAAGCTGATTTAAAACAGTTTCATTTATTTTAATAGTCTAATTTTACAGTAAATGTATAGTTAAAACTAACAGTCATGTGACGAAATGATCGGTGATGTTATGCGTCAAGTACAAAAAATCGGTTGGTCAAACTGAATATTGAAATCCATATAAATGACTCAACATTTAACAATAAACAAGTAATTTAACCATTGAAATTAATAGATTTCTTTCGGCTTTTTTTTACTGATATCAACAGCGTTTTGTTAAATATTAAGAAAAAAGTAGCACGTCCTTGTATTTGATGATTTAATGATTTTAAGACTCCAATTGTTGTTATACATATAACGTTGGCACCTTTATCAATTTGTCAAAAGTGTTTTAAAGTTCTAGTTTTAATTTTGAAAGGTGATTTAGTTTAAGTACATAAGTGCATGTATATGTGATTCTAAGTTTCCGATTTAAAAAATTAGATATACATATAATTTTTAAATGTGTAGGTGTTTAAAGTAAATAATTAATTAAAATCTTATCCATTGCGGAGCTTAGAAGCACAAATAAAATAAATTTATTTGAATTTGGATTTCAAAGCATTGCTGTGATTAATATTAAAACAATGTGATTTTATCGGTCACAAAATTTTAAATTTGTTATCTATATTGCACTAAAATTACACACAATGTGTATCTATGTATACACACCTAATTAATTATCGTATTATGAATCTATAAAGTTAGTTGTGGACAAAGGCAGAAACGTGATGTGATTTTTAGAAACAACCGTTATTACATTGAAATTTATTTATTTTGGAATGCCACGTATAGTAATTCAAGATTTTTTATTAAATTACTAGCCTAACCCATCAAAAGTAACCCGGCCAGGCACTAGAAGTTCTAACAGCCTAATCTAACCTAACCCAACCTAACCTAACCCATTAAAAATAACCCGACAAGCACTAAAAGTTCTAACAAACTGTTGTAGGTCATGGATAAATTAGCAGTGCTTTTTATTATGAAATTACCTAGCCTAACCCATCAAAAGTAACCCGGCCAGGCACTAGAAGTTCTAACAATATAATCTAACCTAACCCAACCCAACCTAACCTAACCCAATCCAACTTAACCTAACCCATCAAAAATAACTCGATCAGGCACTAGAAGTTCTAAAAAACTGTGGTAGGTCACAGATAAATTAGCAGGGCTAATTTTATTGAATTTTAACTCCATTTTTACCTTTATCCACAACATAGATACTTATACATTTCGTGCACAACTTTTATTTATTATTATTAGAACACTGCTGTATATTATTTTTACACATACATATGTATTTATGCTGTTTGGAAAACTAATAAGTAATATTTTGTCAAATGTAACTCATCATTTATTAATTTTTATTATACAACTTTATAAAATTTCTGCGTAGGTATTTTTTTTTATATGTATCTTGCCTTTGCACATTCACCTGTGATTGCACATTTTAGCATTTGCACGAACCACTACTAAAACAATCATTTTTTAAAATGAATTTTTAAGTTTCCTGAATAACTACGACATACATATTAATAATTATTATTGTTACTGTTTGAATATCGTTGTTAATGTTGCNTTTTGGGTTTCTCCGTTTTCTTTTTATAAAATAATTGTTATGTTTGTATAGTATTATGTACTAAAATTGTAGAGAATCTTATTTATTTTAAAAGGATTGTATCTAATGATACTTAGGTTTTTGAATTATTATGAATTTACATGCCTAGTTCAAGGAAATAATTATCTTACAGTGTTCTGAAAATGTACACTACCGATCATGTTTGAAATTATAACTGGTCTTGTTGGCTAATTATTTAATTATTATCATTGTCATTATCACAGGGTCCGTTTAATAGTTAGACACTTACCTCTTGTGCAACGAGAACATTATGGATTCATATCTATTTACGAAGAGTAATCAAATCAAGGTCTGCCTCTGCTCCTTTTTACTCCTGTTTCTGCTTCTAATATGTGTCGAACTAGTCCTTTTTGTCTCAGAATAAAGTGACCTATCTTTCTATCTCTCGTTTTCCTTATTAACTTTCACAATGCCCTCTATTTTCCTACTCCTTCTAGTACCTCTAAGCTGTTTTATCTACATCCACAATATTTGCGGCATCCGCCTATAATTCCACATCTCAAATGTTTCTAATTTTTTCTTTTCCACCGCACTTGCACAGAGTTATGCTCCATATTAACCGTTCGTGTTTGACTAATTAGAAAAAGTATAGAATAGGATAATTATTCGTACTATAATTTGACAATGAGTTCAATTAAGAATCGAATGGTGTATTTTTCTTGGGTATTTTCAGAACACGCTGTATATATAAAAATTTCTTTTGACATAGGTATGTCCGGTATATGTTACCTATATATT
>NW_020438937.1:950019-966893 GCF_000699045.2 Agrilus planipennis
AAAATACCGTTTCGTGAAGTTAATTCAGTAATTCATTATTATAAAAGAATTAATAAATAAAATTACATAATTTTGTATTGTATAAGTTGTAAATTGTACATATTTTCTCGATAATACCTTCTATAAATAATTAACAAGGTTAAATGTTATGTTCTTCTTCTAAATATATTTATTAAAATCAGTGCAAATAAACTATATAGAAAATTTGATCTGGTTGCTTCATTTCATACATAGGTATATTGATAATAATTATAATTTGTGTACCCTATTGTGACATTATGTGACGTTTTTTTTTTATTAAAAACCTGTAAATCTTTATAAATGGGTTTTATTACTGGGAAGCAAAATCTATCAACAGCAGTTGACGAAACCTTTGGAAAAACTCAAAATGTTTTCCAAGTGTTTTCAGGTAAGTCTAGTTTAAAATAAAATCGATTAATTCAGCAATATAGTGGAAGAAGTTAATGTGGTAAAATATTCATTGCCGCCAATAAAATATTTTGTAACCTTTATTTCGTTTGCAACATGGAATTACAAGAATCTACAGCTTTCTGAATTCACTATTTCGTTGTTTCCTGGTGGAAAGACAATTGAATCTAAAATTTTCAATTAGATTATTTGTTGTTATTGTTATCGGGCACTTTCAGCACTTATTTTGCGAGGCGGATTTATTCTAATACAACTGGGAAGTATTCCAACCGAGGACATTTCGACAATTTTGATGCAAAATGTGGTTGATGTAGCAGTTTCACTCTTGTCGTTTATTAGTATTGGATTCATTTTTGCTTTCGGAGATAAAAGTAAAACTGGTGTTGTTGGTTACGGATCTTGGATTTCTCTTCGGACAAAACAGGCACAAAGGGCAGCGATATTGGGTATTTTAATAATGAATGTTTTCAATTCTTGCAGTAAAGTAATCGGATGGTACATTTCAGGTTGTACCGCCAGTTTAATCGGTTCTTCGGTAAAAACTACCTTGTTATCGGCCCGTTTACATTTTGTGGCGTATTTACTGTCTTCGTTTCTTTATTCGGGATTTTGTCAGCCGTTTATAATGCACTGGCTTTGGCATGAGAAAGGTTGGATGCGAAAAATACCATTTTTGAACCACAGCGGTTATCTACGAGATCACGGAGGAAACTTAACCGTTCACACGTCCTCTTCATTGTCAGGATTAGTAGGATCTATTTTCCTTGGACGAAGATTACTCCGACTAAAGGAACTTGATCCATCTTCCATAGGAACTGAGTCATCAGGGATTTCATTACTGGGATATTTCTTAATTGCGTCCGGTCTTATTACTTTTAATGTTTTTAACGCTGTTAATGGCGAATCCGTGGCCATATTGATCAACGATCTGATAGCAGTTGGAACTGGGCTTTTAGCAGTAGCATTTGTGGAATATGTAAAATCAAGAGCTGGTTTTAATCACTGGGTTATACTGAGGTGTTCCCAAGGAGCTGTTGCAAGTCTTGTTATCATCGGGAATGGTATCGACGTGTACAGTCCGTTAGTTACCTTCTTTGTGGCATTTCTTGGTGCCATAACGTATTATTTTTGCGCGCTTTTTGTATACAAAAGTTCTTTAGAAGATTATTGTAACATAGTATCGACTCATCTGCTGACAGGAATTTTGGGTTTTCTGTTGCCGCCGTTGGTTAGCAAGAACTCGAGATGGGGCAATGCAACAAGTGTAGAACAAAGATGTATCCATTTTATTTGGCATGCCCTTTTCGTCATGGTTGTAATGGTGTTTACAGTTTCATTGTTCACAACGTTGTTTCTTACGTTAAATTCGATTGGTCTTCTAAGGAATAAACTTGAGACGATTAGCCACGAACGAAGCGAATATGCTGCCGATCGAACGCGGGTTAAATGTTGTTTGAGGAGATTGTTTGCGAAAAACGATTTTTACATTGCACCTGGACATTCCCGAAGGAACTTATCCCTTTCGAAAAATATTTGCCTCCACGAAGGGGACTCTGTTGTGCAAGGAAAAAGTTTTTTTCGTGATACGGCTCCAGAATCTCTTAACGTTATGGCTACTGGTAGTTAATGAATTCGAAATTATTATACAGGTAGTTATAATTTTGTAAGATGAATAAAACTTTATCAAAGGCAACGAGATAGTGCAATTAATCTATATATTTTTGTTCAGATTAAAGTAAAAAGAATGTGCAACGGTAAAAAAATTTAACAAAATTTTTAAGTCATTATTTATTTAACTGAATATTTTTGCTGTAATAATAATTAGGGGTATTATTTTGTTATTAACACCTCTCTTTCTTTAATATGTTTCGATAAAAGATTTGAACAAGCAGGAAAAAGTTAATATTGAAATATTTGAGAAAGTTTATTGAAATTATGTATATGTAACGATAAATTTTCATAAAAAGCGACAGTCTAAATAAATACATATTATATTTTAATGTTGCCTGCTAAAAGTAGACTAACTGCTTTTATAGAAATAGGAAGGCGCCCATTTTTAAATTTTTAGTATAAATTGCTTTCGAACTTCTACAGTTTATTCGAACAATTACTACTTCGAAGTAGTAAAAAGTAGAACTTTTGACGGTAGTTCATATGTTCCAGTTTCTATAGTAACTAACCTAACAAATTCTGACTAGCGTGATAGGACTTTCTAGAAGTTTGTTAGCTTCAGTTGGTGATAATAGAAACATTTTCGATAAAAATGAGTGGTGATTGTGATAAAACTGAACAATTTGATGGACTGTTTCTTTCTATTGCTCAGCATCATCCTCAAGGTCCTTCTCAGGTAAGGAAATACTGCTATAAAAATGCAATGTCGTGTTACCGAAACGGTTTTTCTCCATTTGATAATTGTTTAACTGATTCACATTTTTACTTCATAGTTATTGGACACTTTTGTAAGTTTCCTCAGAAGAAAAACGGATTTCTTTTCTGGAGGACAAGATGGGGCATGGGAAAAGGTGAATTCAACTCAAGCAATATTTTTCTGTTTTAATTTCCAATTTGCATTTTAGATGGTAATGAGCACTTTTAGAAAACACGATAAAATTTATAAAGATGAACGAGATGCTGAGCTAAAAGAAAAGAAAGAGAAAGAAGCTGCAAAATTAGCAGCAGCTCAGAAAAAGACAACGAAAGCACAGCAACCAAGCAGCAGCAGTGATCATGCACAAATTACTGAATTGACAGATGCTGAAGCAGAGAAGCTTCAAGAAGAATTAAATGCTGCAAAATCAAAGAAACCTGAAACAGTACCTTCTGAGGAGACACCTACTGTTTCTAAAGTTATTGAAGAAGATGAAGAGGAATCTGAAAAAGGCAAACTTCTACCAAACAAGGGAAATGGATGTGATTTGGAAAAGTACAGTTGGACTCAAACACTTCAAGATTTAGAGGTAAGTGTTTTTATTAAACTTCCTTTTGTGCTTCTAAAAATACTTGAAATGGGTCAGTAATCTGTAGATGAATTAAATATTGCTAAAAAGTCTTTAAATCACAATTTAAATATTTTTCTTTTTTTTATGGGATGTTTACTGAACATTCCTTCAAGCATACAGATTATATTTGTTTTTTTATTGCAATAATTTCTTAAGTATCCAAATCTGCGTTCACAACATTTTTTATATAATTTTGATTTAACTATTAGTAGGTACATATTTAAAAATTAATTTTCTGTCCTTTTAATATTTTTATTAAAAATAATCAAGTTGTTAATAAATTTGTTTTTTCTGTTTCACCTTTACATTTAAAATCTTTTTCAAGTTATTTGTCTTTTAAAAGAGACTTTAAATTTTTTCTGATTTTTTATTGAATTATAAGTTCACTACTTTTCAAATTGTGCTAATTTTTAACAATTTCGAATTGTTCTTTTTTTTCTATAATTGCAATAAGGTTGCACGATTTTTTTTTTGTCAGAGGGTGTTTAATTAAGGATTTTATTTCATGTTTTTTATTACTTTGCATCACAAATATCACAGAATTCTAATACAAGCTTATAAAACCTACAGTATATTTACACCTGTTATAGATAGCATGCATACAAACATCAACTTAAGATTTCTTTGTGTGTTTGTACATTTTCGTTAAATGTTTACGTGCAAATTAATTATGAAAACAGATTGTCTAATGTAAACATACTGATATTTTAGATGCTACAAAGTTTCTTACGGCACTTTATTCTATTAATATTATTTCAATTATTTGGCACAATTTATGTGTAGCTCATTATCAAAATACTTCTGTGCTAATGAAGATACACTACATTCTTTTAATGTTAGTTATTTATGTCTAAATTATGTACAATTACAGTAGACATTTGATGATGCGAACCAAAAAGTGAATAGAATAAAATAGCATCCCTGCAGCTAATACGACTGGGGAGGTACCAAATATATGGGGGATTAAATATTGATCTTTAAGGCCAATGTTGAAGATTTAGTTTTGTTCAAGGTATACGGTGATCTAGAATAATTGATATGATGTTGGTCACATTATGCGGGGTTTCCATTATGCGATATTCACACGATCGAGTGTCTACTGTATTTCAAATGGCTTGATATATTAGCCTACTTATTTTAAGCGTCACAAACTGCAACGCTTCATAATAATAAATAAATTAACTTAAACGTTAAATTTAAGAAATACTAATTGGCAGTGTGGAATTTTTTCCGATAACTATACACTGGTACACTAACTAGTTCAACTTCAATGTCGCATCCAAATTAGTGTTTAAGTTCAAACGGAATTGGTTGTAACGATTTGTAGTTCTTTGTTCTACACCTTAAAGGCATTTTTATCGAAAACTAATCACACTGGCAATACTTATAAATAAAGCGTTTAATCTTCTTTAAATTCGATGGTAACGTGAAGAAACATTATTGCAGTTTTCTTCAATTTAAGTCATCTTGCGTAAGTGGTTTGCCCTCACTGTAAAAAAAAAATAATTAATTTTTACAAGAGGTTCTCTTGCAGTTAATAGAAGGATAGTTTTCTTAAGGATCTGAAACTTTCAGAATTTTCATATTTTGACAGATTCTGAAAATTGAGTGATATATCTTGTATGGGGTATTTCTGACTTACTTTCAAATAAAATGATGGCTGCTAAAAGCCCTATCGTGAATATTATCGACATCGAAACAACGAGTATAGTAAGCTGATGCTTTCTGCAGAAACTCCTCGTCTTTACTTGCGGTCTCGAGTTGACGTTGATGACAGTAAAATGTGTTGAACTTGCAACAGAAACTGTGTCTCCGTCAGGCTTTTTTGTAAGATCTTTGTGAAATGGCAGTAAATGATCGGGTCCAACTTGTTGTAGATAAAGTTGTAAATTGTGCTCCTTATTCGTCGTTAGATTCTTTTCCACATCCTGCGAGGCCACTTTGGCTAAATTTGCGGCTGTTAACAGTAACGTTCCCGATTTTGCACTCTAAATAAGTAAATAAGAATTACTATGAAGTATTTTTATTCAGGAAAGGTTTTCTTCGGCATATAAAATAATATCGAAATTCAAAAAAAGTTTCTAAGTTTCACATGAATATTTAAATGTCGTATGTTGGGTTGTCTATACGGTAGGCTAGAAATGTCCTAAGTAATTTTACGCATTCGTTATGTTGGTTGTCTATAGCTTAGGCGCGTAAATTGAATTATATTTACCTGTGTGCTGTTATTACTGGGTGTCGAGCCCCCAGAGCTTGCAGAGCTGCGAGCTAGTGTGGGTCTTGGTATATGCCAACTCTGAGTGAGATCTGCGAAGATCTGCAAGGACAATAAAAATTTTCTTTAGGTATGTATGTGAAAAGTATGGGATGCTATTGTTTGTACCACTGTTTTGTAGTTTGTTACATAAGAGCAAAATTAGCGTTTGCTAATTAATTATAAGTTTTAAAAGTTCGATGAACGACTTCGTTAGGCCTTGATGCTAATTGTTTATCGCATACATAGGATATGTAATTATTTCTTAAGGTATTACGAGAACATATTAAATTGGTTTTTTGTAAGGACAGTGATGATTTAATACGTATTTTGTATGATGCAATTCTTAAAGAGTACATTGATAATTACTTTGACTATACACGGTCCAGAATTGTTGATGACGTTGATAAATATATTGTGGTTTGTAAAAATTCATTCACTAGACGTCATAACGCTCATTCTTATCGTTAAATTGTTCCGAATTATTTGCATTTATTGAGCACCACGAATTTGCCATTCAACATTGTTGCTTATTGCTACTGTAAATGCATAATCATCACTTACAAAAACCCGTATCTTGGACGTTTGTTACATTCTTGTATCCATCCATGTAACTACAGAGCTTTGATCTCATTACGCTATGCGGTAGATACACTTATGTAGCCAATTCACGCACAGGACCGGCTTCGGATTGTAAATTATGATTTTCTTCAAAATAAATTACCTCACTGTGCTATTGTTTATTGTATCTACTTTACGTCCTCTAAAGCTCGGCACTTATTTATGTTACATTATGTGTATGTGTCTAAATGTGCAGAAAACTCAAAAATATTGAAAAAGCTCACCGTGCATTGTCCATGTCATTAAAAAGGATGTTTTAAGTGTAATCACTGAATAGACACTAGAAACCGCAAAATTTCATGAAACGTTCAGAATTCTAAAATGCGTTTCAATACCCAAGGTGTTATTTCCTAATTTGGGGGTTGTAATCCTTATTTTATTAAGTTCCATAGTATTGAATCGATTTTCTAGTAAAATTATTAAGTAAGATTTACATAATATGTATAGCGAGGCATCGGGAACCTTCTGTTTTTCTCGAGTTGGAAATTAATTTTTCGAATTATTTATGAACCACTCAATTATTAAGATACTAAGTATTACATTCTAGATACATTTTTGATGCCGTTTATTACTTTACTGTTCAGTTTTCTTAAAACAACAAAAACTGAGCCACGTTACGAAAGTAAACATAGATTGTTATAATAATTTATATACCATTACTTTTACTGTTTTTAGGATATAATGCACATTCTATTAATAACAAAAGTACGAAGCCCATGTTTATTTTTGCAAACTTGACCTTATTATGTCATTTTTAAAGAGCGAGCCTTCTCCGACCTAACCAATCGAATTGAACAATACATATTTATTTTAAAAAGTAATCAGCTACATACATACATACAGTCGATATTGCCTAATGCAAGAATGTGTTGCGAATTTTTTTTGCTCTTCGTTTGTTTTACTTTTTATCCTGACCTCAAGGTTGTTCTCCTATAGAATGAGAGTCAGGCAAGTAGCGAATTGAATTAGTTCATTTTTTTTCTATAGCATCTCGGGTAGACTGCAACTCGTACGATGAAATAACATACCGGCACGCCGTTTCCGTTTCCAACAACTTTTTCTCTTCGCAAAAAATGTGACATTTCTAGCGCCTTTCCTTTGATTTAGTAACTCCTGACGGTGACCGTTTGCGTAATACTTATATCGGACAGACTATGTGTACAGTTCCAGTATGCAAGCACAGGTGATACATGATTTTTCTCACGTTAACGCACGTGCTGATTTTTTTTTTTCAAGGTTTTGAGGGTGTTTTCAATCTAGTATTTAACTGCATTCTTAAGAAAGGAAAAGGGAAGGTTGTAAAATTGATATTTTATACATATGTAGAATGTAGATATAAATGAACCTGTCGTGTTTGTTAGTGAAATTCAAAATATTTCTTTATACCAACACAATTCACTCCAAAACGAACGATTAGAATTGAAAGCGATTTTTATTTCGGGTCCTAATATTTATTAACCAACGACAAACTTTCAGGTCTGCTTGCAGATGCATGTGGTAGACATGAGAACATATAATTTTCAGTTTTGATTACCACATTGAAATTAACCAAAAGTAACAGTGGCGAAAGTTCTGGGAATTAATGTAAGGGTTGTATTTACAGATAATTGAAATGAAATCTGAATCTCTAAATATTTGGAGGAAAATATGTGATGTATTGTTTATATAGATCAAAACCCAACGTATATAAATTTCAGTTAATAAAAAGCTTTTGAAGTGCGAGATGTTTTGGAAGTTGTATTTTAATCTTAATTAAAATTAATGAAAAAGTTATTAAAAAAATATGTTTAGACGTTTACTGAATAAATTTAGGAAANGATTGAATAAATTTTTGTGGCATTTCTTTACATCTTTTATGAAAGTTTAATGACTTTACATGTCTCAAAGGGCGTATAACTTAAAAAAATACCTGATCCTAAATGAACTAAATCTGGTGCTACAGTTTTTACAATTAGGTACAATTACGATACCCCAAGGTAATGGTTTTGGTTAGTTTTATTTGTTTTTTATGATTGTCCGATATAAATCCGAGCCACTGGCCTTTGAGCAGCGCTCGCCTTTGAAAAATTGCTCTTAATCTTTTCGTAATATAAATCAATGGTTTGCATAGCGCAAGAAATTCGTTCAACTTTATAATTAGAACTGTCTTTACCATAGTAATAGTAATAGGTATAGGTAGCTAATGTATGCAATCCTGGTGGTGTCGTAATGACCAATAAAATAATCATTTATTTGGTTCACTTTCATTTCTTAAAAGTCACGGGTCACCCGATCGTTGATTAACAAATGAATAGGTTAATTGTTCGCTTTTTTTTGTTTTTTCTTGTCGGATTTAGATCAGTGGTAGCATTTTGTTGTGTACGTGTAAGGTAAACATTGTAACCCGGTTTTATTTAAATTCATAATAGGATTAATCGACGGATACAGTGTTTTTACTCTAAAATTAGTTAATTGATGGGAGGTTATATAATAGTAAACAATTGATATTCGTGAATAAAAAATTTGCTGCGGATAATGAATTAGAAAAATTGCAACTTCTATAAGTAAAATTTGCTTGCCTGGCTTTTTTTAAAAGCAGCCAAGGTGCAATTTCTTTTAATTATAGTTTTTATGGGATTTTTTTGCAATAATTGACAAATACTTTGTTTTATCCTTCGGGAAGTAGTCATTGCATATGTAATTATTGAAGAGATGGTGGGGGTTTTAGTCTTTTGGGCCAATTTTTATTTTCGGGATTGTCTCCGGTTTTGCTCCTAACCATGAGTTCAAACCTAGGTTCCGATTTTTATAATGTCGATTGTCATTATCCATTCTGTTTCCATGTCATATACAAATACATACATAATACGTACATACATACCGTAAGCGTTCCATACAATTTGACAATATCCAAACTTGGACATTACGTTTCCTTTCGGTGTCAGTAGACTATAGAAGCAGGTAATGTGAAAGTGACTGCATGCATATGTTAACTGAAGAAAATTTAATTATTGCCGTAAATGTATTATTCTGGATGAGGAAGAGAATTTGCAAAAAAAAAATGGAGACGTCATTGAGCTCATTGTACTGACGGAACGAAAGAGAATGTCACAGATTTTTCCTGAATTTTCCCTATGTGTACATTCGTTCAAATGATGACACTCCATTTGAAAAAGCCATATAAGATGTCCGTCAGAGTATTATTCCATTTAAACAGTATTGTATATTCTCACTATCCCTGCAAGTCTCCATTAGCCCAAGAGGTGGCGGTCGTTGCTGGATAATAAGAACACATTCTGTCTGTTAGTAACCAGCCGGGATGTGCTTATATTGAGCAAGGACTACGAAAAATTCTTTTAATACAAACGTATGAGTACTTACTACAGTTTAAATGAAAAAAATTATATTGTCAGTGATGTAAAAGAAAAATATTTTATTTTCCTGTCTTTCACGTTTTCCTATTCTTTTCCATCTCCTCATTTTCTTCCAGTAAAAGAGTAATAACTGCTAAATCAGTAAGCAAATATTTTTTAGACATCACGACGAAAACGAGTTACTGTCCTACTGAGGAAGATCTGTTATATAATGAGAATACAACATACAACATTTCTGACCGTTGCCAAAACGTGATCAGACCGTAACTTGACCGATAGGATGAATCAGGCTTAATGCAATTGACTTCACTTCTGCCTCACGTAACTTTACACCACTGTGTGTATTAAAGGTGAGCCTTCTTTCGTAAGAATAAATTTGCACATTTTACTTTATAGGTGGGTACCTGTTGCATACGTATATGTATAAATATCCGAATCTAACAAAAACACGTGTAATAATAACTAACCGATGTGTGTCCAGTCTCGTCTCTGTTTGAATACTGATTTTGCGATCATAACACACGACAAAATATATGTCCATTTCGTATATTTAATTTGTGAATGTGTAGTAAAAATAAACTTGCCGTTGAGTGTGTTAACGGATCGTGGAATTTCCTGAGTCAATGCGGAATTTAATTGACGATAAATACGTAATAATGTGAGCCGACTCATTACGTGACACGAACTTGTGTTTGGCGAGCGTTATTTCCTATTAGGAGTTCAAGGATTATGTAAAAAAAATGATAAACGGTGTTCAAAGTTTATTCGATTGGACATATCGTCGTTGGAAGAAAGTAAACACAATTTCGAAATTAAAAGATATTAGCTTTTATCATCATCTGGTTGGGGACACATCTCCACTCTTTCCTATCCTGAGCTAATCTTTGCATTTACCTAAAACAATAACATCCTATATCCTTAACTACAGTAGAACCTTGATAACTTAATATTATTAAGTAAGATTTACATAATATGTATAGCGAGGCATCGGNGTCACAGATTTTTCCTGAATTTTTCCTATGTGTACATTCGTTCAAATGATGACACTACATTTGAAAAAGCCATATTTTTTTCAAAATCAATTTAAATTTCTTGGATTTTATTGGAAGCAACTGATGATAGCCATTTTTTGTCGACATTGATTTGTATTAAATATATGTAGATGGAACTGGTAGGAAAATTATGAACGTGTTGAGAAATTGGGACATACTACCATGAATACGCCATTGTGTTTGTTGCAGTATTCTAATATGTAGCTACCTTACTAATTATTATACAATGATAACGATCGCTACATTATCTGCATGTTTGCAGCTGGTTTCTAATCTCAATCTAACATTATTAGTCATTGTTTATTGTTATCGTTACCGATTTTGATCTCGAAACTTTATCTGCCACTCGATATGCACGGTAAATACTTTGTATATTTTGTTATATGTGTAGGTACGTTATATTGGAAATACGATTTTTTTTTATTCGGCGGTGTTGTTCGTTCACTAGATATATTTCTTGATTTGTCATTGCCCGTATTAGTAATTGTAAATTATTTTGCAATGGGCAGTCAAGCGTCCATAGGGTTTAACTTTTGACTTTGTCTACGATTGAAATAATTGTTACAGTATGTACAGAAAAGCTGCACTTTTGATTTCTTGCATCTTTTATTGTCCTTTTTCCTGAAAGATAATGTTATCTCCCATTTATCTACTGAATAAGGTAAAATACATATACTTCGTGGCTGATGAAGCAATAAAATTGCCGTATTTACTTTCTTCTTTCAACTTACTAACTAGACTAAAGCGGTTGCTGACAGAACACCTACTTTTATTCACGACAGACCTTATAGGGAATATCATAAACACAGAAAAAAGATGCCAGCTAGGAATTGCAGCGGACACTGATGAAGAAAGTGGAAATAACATTACATCAATTGATGTGTAACAGAAAGAGATGCAGACAAGCAGAATTTGAGCATGCTGCCAGCATCGGACTTTAAAGAAAGTTCAATATTCTCAGGAATTTAGCAAAGCAAAAACGCTTATTTAAAGATGTAGTTCCAACCAGGCAGTTATAAAGATGACCCTAATCTTTTGCGTAGGTACCTAATCAATCTCTAACCGTTGCACCGTTTACTGTTATTTCTTTTCACTTAGTTTGTAGTACTCATGAAGCATTTCCTAACGTAACAAGGGCTTGTTCAAAACGCAACAAACGATTACAGTCCCAAGTGGAAATAAGAAAGAAGATGCGTCCACTTTTACAGATAATTTATTACGGACTATGCCAATTTTGACTGTCTTAACTATAGCTGGAATTGTCTACTATTATGGCGGCGTTCAAACGAAACACGTTTTGTATTTTGTTAACCACTTGTACTGACAAAGCCCAAAATATTGTAAAAGCTTTTGCAATGGGTTTTTATAGCTGCAAAGACAGCGTAAAGCTTACTGTCCCTTAACATTGTCACTAAATAAGGTGCCTACGTCATTCATTCAACCAAAAAAGCTAGAAAATTTTATTAACATAACCGTCAATTAAAAAAAGACAGACTTTTAAGCACTTCTCTGCACCTCAAACCAAAGCTTAGTATGATATGTGCATCTCTTTATTGTTGTTGTTGTAATTACATATTACATAGTCCTTAGAGTATAAATTCTATATGTCTATGACGGTTTTACTGCGAAATGTGTTTATTCTGACTAATATATCCAATGCGTTATTGATCATCGAATTTATTTCCAAACGTGTGCCTCAGGTAGCCAGTGCCATTGTGATTCATTAATTGAGAATTTCGTTACTCACAAGGGTTAGTTATAAATTAATTGAGGCGCTACGTGTGTCCTCTAAAATAAAAAAAAAACAATACATGTAAAGGTAACTTCTGTCAGTTACGTTAACGTTATCAATCACGTTTGCTGGCGATCTGGCCATGTCATATGTGCATACAATTCATCTTTCTGATACATATCGTTTTAATTAAAAGCAGGTACAATTCGTGTTTCTTTTGTCGGTTAGAAGGAAATGAATTTGTAATTTTATTTAATGGAATTGAATGATATGGCAAGTTTTGTTTTACAAGGTTTGAGCTACTTAATGTGGGTATGCGGGTGTGATTAAGGAAGTTACCACTTACTGCGGTAGTAGTTACTGTTATGTAGGATGTTGTCATATACAATACAACTTTAGAAGAATTTTACAAATTTTTACTGACATTAAACATGTGTTTTACCGAAGTTGTAATTAGTCTAGATTTGAAGCATTTTTCGTGGTTAGTGTGACAGACAACGGAAGAAAGCTTAATTTAAGCTGTGATTACGCATGGTGATAGTAGTTTGTTATCCGAAAGCACTAAATTTTTTTGGAAATAATTTCGTTTACTAAGAAATTTTGACGTGGTCGTTGATTTCACTTAGAACTACAGCTAATTTTCGTATAAAGAATGAAGTACTAAAATTTTAATTACAACACTAAATTAGCACTTAAAACACACTAAATTCTCATGTTAATCGTTTGGTGATTTTGTGTTCTGAGTGTGCCAACGTAATTAAACGAGTATTTTAACATTTTTGAAACGTTCTTTCTTTTGCTTTTTAAATCATTAAAATTCGCTAGATAAGTCAAGGGTCAATTAGACTGACACAAGATTTCGTAGTAGATTTTTTTTTATGTGTATGTAACTTGTTCTTCATTTCTTTTATCTATGAATCGTTAATTTTCAAGATTATCGCGTTTTGTATGAATGAAGTTAATTTCGTTTTTTATTATAGGTACTGTTCTTAACTATGCATAATAACGTATCTTTCTCAACNAGTGAAAAGTGGTTTGAATCGGGAGAAAGTCTTCTATGTAAAAGACGAAGAATTGCTGAATTTCCTAATTTATAAAAATGCTTGTTTACGTGGTTTAGACAGTGGAGAAATATGTAAAAACATTAGTGTTGGTGGACCTACACTAACGGAAAAACCAGAAGAGTTTGCTAAGTCACTGGAAATCCATATTTTTAAAGCTAAAACTTAAACCCTTAGTAAGTGAAAACCTCAATAACTCAAATTGTTTTATGTTTCCCTTGGTCTGTATCTTATCGAGGTTGTACTGTATTTGCGAGCAGTAATTTAGTTAAGGTCTAGCTCTACCCCTCCTAACTCCCGTTGCTGTATTTAATGTCTTTGACTAAACTTTCACGCCTGAGAAAGTGTCCTACCAACCTATCTTGGCTATTTCTTATTGACTTCCAGAGAGTCCTCACGACCCCATAAAACTAATGTTTCTATCCCTCGGAAGCAGTATTTTTTCTAAATAAAAGGTATCCAATATCGTTTTCTGTACCTGTGACAATGTGTGTAGAAAATTTCATGATGATCGGTTGAGTAATTAAGGCGTGAAGTGATAATTAATAAACAAACAAACAAACTTGCATTCGCATTTACAATATTAGTTGCAGTTGATCTCAATCCATTTTATTACAATATTTTTTGTAGATGACACATTAATTACCGACTATTTGAAATTTTACAAATACAAAAGGTTAGAAATAAGGGGGTGTTAGAAATACTGATCAGCAAAACTAGTCTTCTTCTTACAGCTTTGTCTTGTCTTGGTCTTTCACATTTAGCAAGACCATGATTAAGACTTAAGACTTATTAGCAAGAATCCCGCAAGTCTCAAAATACGTTGTTTTAGGAATCTGGTGTTTTATTGCGACAGTTCGTTTGAAGAACACAGAATTAAATAAGAATGTTCTGAAGTAAACACAAAAAAACATAAAAGATGCTCATTTTTCTTGTATTAACAATATATAGTGTATCGGAAAAGTTGTAATTTTTGTAAAATCGAACATTTGTTAACTAATTTGGTCGATTAAAAGCGATGGAGAAAACAATTTCATGTTTTTGCTGATGGAGACTTCAATGCTAGAGCAAGCGAGTAACGCAGTAAGTCTATGTTGAATAAATTCCGTTTAAAGTTAGGAAAACTCAGTAAAAGATAATA
Source organism: Agrilus planipennis (assembly GCF_000699045.2). Taxonomy (NCBI): domain Eukaryota; kingdom Metazoa; phylum Arthropoda; class Insecta; order Coleoptera; family Buprestidae; genus Agrilus; species Agrilus planipennis. The sequence goes on from NW_020438937.1 coordinate 964,662, forward strand.
ATTAAAACAATTAATGTAATGTAGGCACTTATGAGGTATTAGAAACATAATTTTACTATGATTTGTACATAATTTTTAGCAGTATCTAAAAAATTTGATGTAGTGCATATATTTATTCCGTTCCATTAATACAGATTTAGTCCGTATTTAAATTTCACATACTTGTTTAATGTGTATTATGCTAATCGACACCCACTGATGTATTAAACGGTTTATTTTTAGTTTAGAACGATTTAATTTAAAACAAAAAAGCAACATAGGTAATAAAGTTGCACCTGTCAGAAATGATCCGTTTTTGAATTTAATTGCTTCCGTTTCATGATTTACAAAGTGAAGTTTGACCATGTGTGGTAATCGGAATATCCCATTCATGTTATGTTTGGTACGTAATTGGGCGTGTTAATGAGTCGGAATCGAAGTGTAAACAATCGATTGGGTTTATATTCCGGATTTTAACAATGACTTGTATTAACAAATATAATGACAAAATATTAACTTGTACAGAGCGTATTTTAGAAAATATCTATAGTGTCGACAAAATCAATTAGAAAATGAGAAAAAAAAATTAATTTTTTTTATTTGGAATTCATACGATTTGTAAAAAAATGTGAAAATGTTACTTTACCTCGATAACCTACACCCCGATTATCACACTTTGTCACATTACATTAAGACCCTCCTTCAACTCGCGGTAAGACTTAAAAAAAGAGAAAATGAAAAAGGAAAATTTACCTAAATATTTAAGCGATATTTATAATTCATCCCACCAGCCCGTTGCTTCGTAGGTAAGCGAAAATAATAAAAATTACATTTTGGACTCGAATATGTTAAAATAAAATTCCAGCAGAAATAAATTTACTAGGTATTTTAGTTGACATTACAAATTAAATTGAACTTTTAAAAAAACATGCCAAAATTGGAAGTATTACAAGTTACCTAATAAATTCTACTACATCAGTGTTAGATCATTTCTCATACGCCTAGAACACAGTTTTTTCTCGTCCTCGTACAGAATAAGACAGCACGTGGGTAAAAATCTGCTTTATGCACTTATTGTTGAAGTTGTAACACAAAACAGATTTTAAAGAATATATTTTTTTACAATTAGCTTGTTGATCTTTATTCACATTTTACAGTACTTTTTATTTTTTGTGCTAAAATTAAATGAAACTGAAGTCAATGTTGGTTATATGATGCATCACAATAGTCACATTAATTTTATTAAATTAATACGTAGGTACTTTAGAGTATGTGAGCAGCTATTATATTTTTCCTTTTCTATGTATCATTTTAAAACTTCATATTTCAAAACCTAGGAAGAAGGTACCTTCTAAACAAGAATAATATAATACCTAAAATCAAGAGAACCTTATTAGCTACTCGTAAATTCTAGAGCACGCACGATAGCACAAGTATTTTAGAATATTATGCAAAATAGATTCTTCATTTACAGTTTTAATCTCCTAGATCTGAAAGTGCCTAGGCCTGACAATTTACTTGAATACCGTCGAACTTTTACTGAAAATTAATTCAAGTTTCTGGGTTCAACAACATTTACATTTAAAATTCATTAAATTATTATAATTGCACTTATTGTACGATTGTTGCGGTATTGACACAACAATACGAAAAATTAGAGGAAGTTGCCGATTTTAGGTATCTATAGGAAGTCAGATAAGTCAGAAGGGAAGGAGTAGTAGAGATATAAAGCAGAGGATAGCGCAGGGTCGAGTTGCTTTCAATAAAATGAAGTCACTTCTGTGCCCGCGAATGGTTAATTTAGAAATTCAAAAAAGGTTGTTGAAGGTATAGGTTTGGAGCACGGCACTGTACCGGTGCGAAACATGGACAGTGGACGCGGCCAAAAAGAAAAGGTTAGAAGCGTTCGAAATGAGCCGTTACAGGCGAATGATTAGAATACCGTGGACAGAGAAGGTTACAAGTGAAGAGGTATTAGAAAGAATAGGAGAACAGAGGACTCTATGGAAGTCAATAAAAAATAGGCTAATAGATTGGTAGGACACCTTCTCAGGCATGAAGAACTAGTCAGAGACATATTAGAGGCAGAAACAGGAGTTAAGAGGGGTAGAGGTAGACCTAGGTTAGATTACTGTTCGCAAATAGTTAAGGATGTGGGTTGTTCTAGTTTTAGGGAAATGCGAAGTTTAGCTCAGGATAGGAAAGAGTGGAGGTACGTGTCCAACCAGTCTTAGGACTGATGACCTTATGATG
>NW_020438937.1:971450-981636 GCF_000699045.2 Agrilus planipennis
GTATTTTTGTTTTACTTTATTTTTTTATTTAGATTGAATAAATTTTTGTGGCATTTCTTTACATCTTTTATGAAAGTTTAATGACTTTACATGTCTCAAAGGGCGTATAACTTAAAAAAATACCTGATCCTAAATGAACTAAATCTGGTGCTACAGTTTTTACAATTAGGTACAATTACGATACCCCAAGGTAATGGTTTTGGTTAGTTTTATTTGTTTTTTATGATTGTCCGATATAAATCCGAGCCACTGGCCTTTGAGCAGCGCTCGCCTTTGAAAAATTGCTCTTAATCTTTTCGTAATATAAATCAATGGTTTGCATAGCGCAAGAAATTCGTTCAACTTTATAATTAGAACTGTCTTTACCATAGTAATAGTAATAGGTATAGGTAGCTAATGTATGCAATCCTGGTGGTGTCGTAATGACCAATAAAATAATCATTTATTTGGTTCACTTTCATTTCTTAAAAGTCACGGGTCACCCGATCGTTGATTAACAAATGAATAGGTTAATTGTTCGCTTTTTTTGTTTTTTCTTGTCGGATTTAGATCAGTGGTAGCATTTTGTTGTGTACGTGTAAGGTAAACATTGTAACCCGGTTTTATTTAAATTCATAATAGGATTAATCGACGGATACAGTGTTTTTACTCTAAAATTAGTTAATTGATGGGAGGTTATATAATAGTAAACAATTGATATTCGTGAATAAAAAATTTGCTGCGGATAATGAATTAGAAAAATTGCAACTTCTATAAGTAAAATTTGCTTGCCTGGCTTTTTTTAAAAGCAGCCAAGGTGCAATTTCTTTTAATTATAGTTTTTATGGGATTTTTTTGCAATAATTGACAAATACTTTGTTTTATCCTTCGGGAAGTAGTCATTGCATATGTAGATAATTATTGAAGAGATCGTGGGGTTTTAGTCTTTTGTGCCAATTTTTATTTTCGGGATTGTCTCCGGTTTTGCTCCTAACCATGAGTTCAAACCTAGGTTCCGATTTTTATAATGTCGATTGTCATTATCCATTCTGTTTCCATGTCATATACAAATACATACATAATACGTACAAACATACCGTAAGCGTTCCATACAATTTGACAATATCCAAACTTGGACATTACGTTTCCTTTCGGTGTCAGTAGACTATAGAAACCGGTAATGTGAAAGTGACTGCATGCATATGTTAACTGAAGAAAATTTAATTATTGCCGTAAATGTATTATTCTGGATGAGGAAGAGAATTTGCAAAAAAAAAATGGAGACGTCATTGAGCTCATTGTACTGACGGAACGAAAGAGAATGTCACAGATTTTTCCTGAATTTTTCCTATGTGTACATTCGTTCAAATGATGACACTACATTTGAAAAAGCCATATTTTTTTCAAAATCAATTTAAATTTCTTGGATTTTATTGGAAGCAACTGATGATAGCCATTTTTTGTCGACATTGATTTGTATTAAATATATGTAGATGGAACTGGTAGGAAAATTATGAACGTGTTGAGAAATTGGGACATACTACCATGAATACGCCATTGTGTTTGTTGCAGTATTCTAATATGTAGCTACCTTACTAATTATTATACAATGATAACGATCGCTACATTATCTGCATGTTTGCAGCTGGTTTCTAATCTCAATCTAACATTATTAGTCATTGTTTATTGTTATCGTTACCGATTTTGATCTCGAAACTTTATCTGCCGCTCGATATGCACGGTAAATACTTTGTATATTTTGTTATATGTGTAGGTACGTTATATTGGAAATACGATTTTTTTTTATTCGGCGGTGTTGTTCGCTCACTAGATATATTTCTTGATTTGTCATTGCCCGTATTAGTAATTGTAAATTATTTTGCAATGGGCAGTCAAGCGTCCGTAGGGTTTAACTTTTGACTTTGTCTACGATTGAAATAATTGTTACAGTATGTACAGAAAAGCTGCACTTTTGATTTCTTGCATCTTTTATTGTCCTTTTTCCTGAAAGATAATGTTATCTCCCATTTATCTACTGAATAAGGTAAAATACATATACTTCGTGGCTGATGAAGCAATAAAATTGCCGTATTTACTTTCTTCTTTCAACTTACTAACTAGACTAAAGCGGTTGCTGACAGAACACCTACTTTTATTCACGACAGACCTTATAGGGAATATCATAAACACAGAAAAAAGATGCCAGCTAGGAATTGCAGCGGACACTGATGAAGAAAGTGGAAATAACATTACACCAATTGATGTGTAACAGAAAGAGATGCAGACAAGCAGAATTTGAGCATGCTGCCAGCATCGGACTTTAAAGAAAGTTCAATATTCTCAGGAATTTAGCAAAGCAAAAACGCTTATTTAAAGATATAGTTTTAACCAGGCAGTTATAAAGCTGACCCTAATATTTTGCGTAGGTACCTAATCAATCTCTAACCGTTGCACCGTTTACTGTTATTTCTTTTCACTTAGTTTGTAGTACTCATGAAGCATTTCCTAACGTAACAAGGGCTTGTTCAAAACGCAACAAACGATTACAGTCCCAAGTGGAAATAAGAAAGAAGATACGTCCACTTTTACAGATAATTTATTACGGACTATGCCAATTTTGACTGTCTTAACTATAGCTGGAATTGTCTACTATTATGGCGGCGTTCAAACGAAACACGTTTTGTATTTTGTTAACCACTTGTACTGACAAAGCCCAAAATATTGTAAAAGCTTTTGCAATGGGTTTTTATAGCTGCAAAGACAGCGTAAAGCTTACTGTCCCTTAACATTGTCACTAAATAAGGTGCCTACGTCATTCATTCAACCAAAAAAGCTAGAAAATTTTATTAACATAACCGTCAATTAAAAAAAGACAGACTTTTAAGCACTTCTCTGCACCTCAAACCAAAGCTTAGTATGATATGTGCATCTCTTTATTGTTGTTGTTGTAATTACATATTACATAGTCCTTAGAGTATAAATTCTATATGTCTATGACGGTTTTACTGCGAAATGTGTTTATTCTGACTAATATATCCAATGCGTTATTGATCATCGAATTTATTTCCAAACGTGTGCCTCAGGTAGCCAGTGCCATTGTGATTCATTAATTGAGAATTTCGTTACTCACAAGGGTTAGTTATAAATTAATTGAGGCGCTACGTGTGTCCTCTAAAATAAAAAAAAAACAATACATGTAAAGGTAACTTCTGTCAGTTACGTTAACGTTATCAATCACGTTTGCTGGCGATCTGGCCATGTCATATGTGCATACAATTCATCTTTCTGATACATATCGTTTTAATTAAAAGCAGGTACAATTCGTGTTTCTTTTGTCGGTTAGAAGGAAATGAATTTGTAATTTTATTTAATGGAATTGAATGATATGGCAAGTTTTGTTTTACAAGGTTTGAGCTACTTAATGTGGGTATGCGGGTGTGATTAAGGAAGTTACCACTTACTGCGGTAGTAGTTACTGTTATGTAGGATGTTGTCATATACAATACAACTTTAGAAGAATTTTACAAATTTTTACTGACATTAAACATGTGTTTTACCGAAGTTGTAATTAGTCTAGATTTGAAGCATTTTTCGTGGTTAGTGTGACAGACAACGGAAGAAAGCTTAATTTAAGCTGTGATTACGCATGGTGATAGTAGTTTGTTATCCGAAAGCACTAAATTTTTTTGGAAATAATTTCGTTTACTAAGAAATTTTGACGTGGTCGTTGATTTCACTTAGAACTACAGCTAATTTTCGTATAAAGAATGAAGTACTAAAATTTTAATTACAACACTAAATTAGCACTTAAAACACACTAAATTCTCATGTTAATCGTTTGGTGATTTTGTGTTCTGAGTGTGCCAACGTAATTAAACGAGTATTTTAACATTTTTGAAACGTTCTTTCTTTTGCTTTTTAAATCATTAAAATTCGCTAGATAAGTCAAGGGTCAATTAGACTGACACAAGATTTCGTAGTAGATTTTTTTTTATGTGTATGTAACTTGTTCTTCATTTCTTTTATCTATGAATCGTTAATTTTCAAGATTATCGCGTTTTGTATGAATGAAGTTAATTTCGTTTTTTATTATAGGTACTGTTCTTAACTATGCATAATAACGTATCTTTCTCAACAAGCTGACTAGACTCTGTAATGTCCCAATAACTTTGACAAGTGTCCAAGATCAGTAATAAATATTTTATTACTGAATGTCGACAGTGGTGGTCATAATAATAGTAATGAACGTGGCCAAATCGTGCCTTTAGCCGTCTGTCATTAAGCAATAGGTGGGTGTGCGAAAGTGTAAACGTTTGCAATAAATACTTCCGGCTATTTCGCGGCAAGGTTCTTGACGAAACGGTGTCAAAAAAATACTCGCTCACAGGATCCTCCTTAACATTTTCACGATGCTGTGTGGTTAACTTAACGCTTTCGGTAGGCAATATTCTCGTTTTGTAGGTGTAACGAGGCAAGGCCATTTACAATCGAGCATTTGAAAGTTTTATATTTTTAATATTTTAACATCAGACAGATACTTTTCTTGATCGTGATAGCAATCATTTGGTATGGCTCGCTGAGGTATATTAAGACGAAGTAAGAAATGATGTAAGATGAAGGGCTAGTTGGGGACATATTGAAAGCCGAATCAGGAGTTAAGAGCGGTAGACTTAGATTAGATTCATCATCATAAGGTCGTCAGTCCTAAGACTGATTAGATACGCAACCTCCACTCTTTCCTATCCTGAGCTAATCTTCGCATTTCCCGAAAACTGGAACAACCCATATCCTTAACTATTTGCGAACAGTAATCTAATCTAGGTCTACCTCTACCCCTCCTAACTCCTGTTTCTGCCTCTAATACGTCTTCGACTAGACCTTCATGCCTGAGAAGGTGTCCTACCAACCTATCTCGCCTATTTCTTATTGACTTCCATAGAGTCCTCTGTTCTCCTATGTTTTCCAATACCTCTTCATTTCTAACCTTTTCTACCCACTCTTTTTAGATTACTGTTCACAAATAGTTAAGGATGTGGGATGCTCTAGTTTTAAGGAAATACGAAGATTAACTGAAGATAGGACAAAGTTGAGGTATGTGTCCAACCAGTCTTAGGCCTGACGACCTTATGATACTGATGTCCATGAAAATATGTACTTATAAATTCAAAGAATCTAGGGAGTTCAAAACCTTCCAACTCGTAACAGGTCAGATTCATATTGAAAGTAAGGGGAAGAAATTGAGTATAGATAAATTCTTCAGAAATATATACTGCTCCTTTTTCCAAAATCATTAAATTATCTAAAATTTTATCGACATTTTGTTAAAGTTAGTAGTTTTTGGGAAATTATTAAACAATTATGGAAAGAAACCAGTAATAAAGTTTGTTAATATTTCTCCCTATGTATCTCTTATTACACGGATACACGAGGCTAGTTTTTCAAGCTAGGATAGCAAGATAGTGCTAGTAAGCTAGCAAACCAGTAACTCTAGTTTTATCTATGTAGAACTATGTAGTATATAGTTTCATTTCTAGACTTGTGAGCTTCTGGTAAAGATGGTGTTTCAAGCTAGGATAGTTTAACTGGATGGAATTCAAATTTTGAAGGCAGTAGCGTCCTCACTGCTGGTTTTATACTAGTTGTGTTATCCTGGTTTTCAAAAACTAGCCTCGTATAATACCTCGGAACTTTGTCCAGCCAAAAGCAGCACTTTTTATTCTGAATCGATTTACGAATTTTGAATCGTAAATTCATTTTTATCGAAAGAAAATATGTATTGCCTTAAAAATTAAAAGGAATTCTCACCCCTAATTACCACAAATAATTTTATTTGAGCGGACACGTGTTTCGCCCACTTCTTGAGTTCTTGACTTGAGTCTCGCCTTGATAATGCCCACGTATGAAGTGGGCGAAACACGTGTCCGCTCAAATAAAATTATTTGTAGTAATTAGGGGTGAGTATTCCTTTTAATTTTTAATTAATATTTACTACAGTCTCCTCTTTTTACTATGTATTGCCTGTATATTCAGGGATTAGGTAGTAGATACTTGTGATTAAATAAAAACGTATGATGTGATACTTATTCTTTTTGTAGTAAAATGGACATAATAAATATTTAACATTTAATGGGATAACCGTTAGAAATACATTGTGGCAATTGTAAATAAATAATAATAAGTAGTAAAAGGCGTGTGTTGTTTAGAAACGTGTTTTAGTTTTATGACTGGTGCAATAGTCACAAATTCGCTTATTTTTAAATGTTTATAATGTTGCTAATACACACGTAGGTACTATCGAATTAGGATGCCTTTATAAGAGCGGATTATATATAGTGGAGTAAGCTGCCTATAAATAGATCGAGATGTCGGTTTACTATTACTTTAAAGGAGACCTCGTGTTGCGAATTTTCTAGTGGGAGTTTGTTGCTGTTAAACTACACGTATGCAAACAAACCCATGCCGTTTTCGCAAATGTTAAAAATGCCCGTTATCTCTCACCTTAATCTCATTTCTGCATATATTTATGTCCGAGTGTTGTTCCGCAGAGTGCGTCCGCTAGAATTTTCACGCTCTATTAAACGCCACTATTGACAAGGCCCGACGCGGTGGTCACTGAATAGACGGTCAGCATGCATGTAAAATTTAAATAACATACATAAATTAGAAGCGTTACATGTGATATGTTCAGAGTCCTTCATATACGTAAATTATGCTTTTTAATATCCTCTTNGCGAAAGACAGTAAAAAAAATAAGGGACAAGTGCGAACAGTACCTAAGGCTAATGTTCCATAGGGTAGTATCAATGTAAACATTGTAAAAAAGTACTATTGGGATTTTAATGTAGTGTTTGAAGTTATCAACAAATACAATTGTACACTAAAATTAATGTACTGTATTGTAGACCTACCGGATAGTGGTTTTTGCCGGATGCCGGATAATAGGGTACCTGCCAACATCACTAAAGTTATTGGTTCTTTTCGACCACATTAAGTCTTAAGTCTTTTTCAAAAAGTCGTTTAAACATAAACCCAATGAAGTTTAAATTCTTGGTTGGCAGATTTTCAACGAGAGGGTTGATTTGGATCCCTTGAAACGAGCCTATAATGTTTATAAACACTAAAAGTCTGCAAGGTGACAAATTCGTACTAGTAAGTTTTCGTCAATCAGCAGCTTGTATTACCAATAAATGACAGAAATTGTAACAGTTCGCCTATACTAATGTATTCTTGTTCACAAGAAAAAGTAAACACAAGAACTATATCAAAATAACGAATGAATAGTGTAGTAATCAATAAATAATACAAACTAGGACAAACGACTTATCCCAATAACATCTTAATTTCCAATATTGATTAGGTAGGTTTTTTATTATACAAACTTCCTATATTGTTATTGCTGATGTTTCTTTTTTCCCTTTTCTCTGGTAGAATTACTTGCAGTCTTGTATCCGGTACCCGGCCAGATACTAAAAAAGTGTCGAATCCGTCGGTACCGGATCCAAACCAGGTACTCGATTCATACTGTGTGCAATATGTGCACAGAACTAAATTAAATATAGTATTTTAATTTTAAAGTAAGCAATGTATATATTTAATGTAATTTTATGGTACTTGTTTACTTTAGTTTTGTTATTATAAAGTATTGTACTCTATTTCGACTGTGCGTACGTTATATTTTACAAGACACAAAAACGCAAAAATACTTTATTTAAGGCCTTAAGTAAACATCGTAATTTTGTAAGCGATTATTCGAAATTCAGAGTATTTTTACATCAATAATTTTACAGAAAAATGGTAAACCATATTTACGGAACAACCTGATTTCCCAAATCTGTTCAAAGTAATGTCACTTTTGCTGTCCGTTCCCGCCACTTCAGCATTCACAGAAAGAGTATTCTCTGTTATGAACGCAAAGTGGCGGGACGACAGGAATAAAGCTTCATAAAAACTAATTAAAAATGAACTTTTAGTTTACTTAAATCTTTGTTTGCCATGTTTAGAGGCTATTAATGTATTTAAGAGCGACAGCCATTTGTTACTGGCTGCTAGGTGTAACAAAAAATATGTTTTAAAAAACAAAAAACAAAATCCTTTATTTTTATGCTGAGTACTTTCTTTTATTGAACCATTTAGTCGAGAAATACTTTATGTAAAGCCTGAAAAGGTGGCAACCCTAGTTATAGTAGCCATCTGAACGCAATGTCTGCTGTATGCAGTCTGCAGTTGTCCTGTGTCTCACCCTGTACCCTAGCCGTCTTGTATTAATTCGGAAGCGGTAATGTTACAACCGGTTCCGCATCGGCAGCGGTCATTTTTGTAATAATTTACTTATTAACATAATTCCTATCATACTTGCAGCACTCATGTGCGTACTAACACCGACAACATTTTGTCAGCTTAACATCGAACCTTGCGTTGTTAGGTAACCGATTGGAATGTGACACTGAAGCGGAATTAAACTGTAACGTGGTCATTTTGTGTATTATGAGCACCTTGCCGTTGCTGTTAAATTAATACCGATAGCATGTGATTATAAATTCATTTATGTGCGCAAAAAAGTAATCAATTGACACCACGTCTTTTCAAGAGCTTTTTTTCTTGTTAAAAGTTCAAGTTCGGTAGGTACCGAAAAGCAAAATGTTCCTAAAAGCGACAAATCGGAAAGGATAACTGCCTTTCACCGAGTTTGTTTATCGTGAACGGAGCGTTACGAAAATTTAGCGACCTAGAGATTTTTTTCGACGTTATAGGTATAAAAAAAATAAATTGTTTGGACTGGAAGAATAACTAATGTACTTAACGTTTCGCAATCGTTTTTTTCCACCGTCGACCTAAAATAAACTGTAACTTTTATTTCCTAAGTAGGGTCAATTTAGGAAGGCGAAAATTAATAAACTGGACTTTATTCATTCCACATATCCTATAATAAATATAGAATGACTCGCCTTTAATACATTTCAGTCGTTCATCCCTTTAAGGATAAAGACATACTGAACAGTATAGTGTTATAGTTCTTGTTTAAATAATTACTAGATCTAACCGATGGTTCGTTCCTCTTGGCATTCGTTTTACCGTTCTTCACGAAAATCTGTAATCTTAAAGGAATAAAATTCAGCCAAAGTCCACCCTGAAGGTCCATTTTAAATACTGATGAATAGATTTTTGAAATCGGATAGGGATTTTCTCTTGCGTCCAAACGTACAAACTATTCCTCAAAATAGTAAAATAGATAGAATATAATTTTTTTATATTCCCCAACACTACCCACTCATTCTCAAGATTCATAAAGGAAAGCTTAATTTTCTTTATATTCAGTTTTTCGGTGTAGAAACGTTGATATTTTTTGAATTTTCGGCTTAAGAAAATGACTACCGTTCTAGCTCCTGTGTTTGTTATTTAATACGAAAAGGTATTTTGTGATGGTTTTACAATTTTTTTTATCTGCATGATCTCATGTAAGCAGGTAATATTTAACGACACAATATACGTCATTTGTCGTAATTATATTTTTATTAATTACATTACCTTTTTGGATTTCATGCATCCGGATTCAAGAAAATTATAATGATTACCTACCGGACCAAAGTTACGAATGGTGGGTGCTCAAGTATATTTGTAGACGTGTGTATGTGTAGGTACTAGCATAAAAGTTGTGTCAATATTTTGAACTTCCATACAACTGTGACGGTGACATAATAGTGTAATGAGAATTATTATTAATTAGTTGTTTTTCATGCGTCATTTCATTATTTACCAAAAAAAATGGTTTAGAGTTACAATTACTATGTATTTAGGTAGTTTTTTCAACATTCAGATCAAATTAACACGGTTCCATACTAAAAAGGTAAAAAGGTGATTTCATTCACACTATCTGTAAGTTCACGCACAAAATCCGCCCGTAAGATGTCCGTCAGAGTATTATTCCATTTAAACAGTATTGTATATTCTCACTATCCCTGCAAGTCTCCATTAGCCCAAGAGGTGGCGGTCGTTGCTGGATAATAAGAACACATTCTGTCTGTTAGTAACCAGCCGGGATGTGCTTATATTGAGCAAGGACTACGAAAAATTCTTTTAATACAAACGTATGAGTACTTACTACAGTTTAAATGGAAAAAATTATATTGTCAGTGATGTAAAAGAAAAATATTTTATTTTCCTGTCTTTCACGTTTTCCTATTCTTTTCCATCTCCTCATTTTCTTCCA
>NW_020438937.1:987173-1009910 GCF_000699045.2 Agrilus planipennis
CGATAAATTGTCTTGAACTTTTTTGAATTGTATATTGTTTTCGTATCATTGTATGGTCTTCAGCAAACATCTTGAAAGTGACCAGTCAACAGATCAGAAACAGATGTTAAAACTAATAAAAATAAATGTTTGAATTGGTGTATTGTTCCAAAATCCAAACATCTAAACATCTAAACCCCCAAGGCCTGGTTTTGTCTGCATGTTGGAGGGATTTTTAGAGAAAATGTGGGACTTTGTGGACCTGCGCGTGGAGGGATTTTTAGAGAAAATATGGGATTTTTTGGACCTGTGCGTGGGATTTTTTCCTGTAGTAGGTTGGCAACAGTGACTTAGGGTGTCAGGGACCGCGAGGATTGGTATGGCACTCAGATGCACAATACTGCGATGTGAAAAGCAACGGGAAAGCACCACATTATGATATCCCAAGAAAAACACACGATTAATTTAGAAATTCGAAAAAAATTGTTAAAGGTGTATGTTTGGACCGCGAAGACATATTATGCAAGTATGTAAAACCGTCTTATTGATGTATATTCAACGTCCTGATTTGTACAAGGGGGAAGAAACGGTAGCTTTTACAATTGCTTTTACTTATTTACTTTACAATCAGGCGAGTATACGGCTGAGGGGGTTCAAATATCGTAACCCTCCACCTTAAAAAAGCTGTCATCGAATGAAATACAGATAATGGCGGATTATCCACAAGGCAAACTAAGCACATGCCTAAGGCGCAAAGTTATGAAGGGGTGCGCGCGGAAGTTAGTAAACTTAAAAAAAAAAATAAGAAATTACCTGCTTCCAAAAATTATTTTGCAAAATATATGACCGCCAGAGGGGCCTCTGGAGCCACTGTCTTATCTTTGCAAACAATTTTCGACTTGCGTTTGATAGTCTCAATTTGACCACATCATTAGTAACAGAATCAATCAAAATTTGCCTTTTTTATTCATAAATGGATTAATTTGACTTAAACATAAAATTAAAAAACAGAAATATAAAACTTAAAGGGTTGCAAATTGATGCTGTTCTGATTCTGACATAACATAAATAATCCTATCGAGCTTTTAAATATTTATTTTAATTAAATAATTAAAGACTCGTATGCAATTTTGTAATCTGTATAAGAGTTAGGCACATTTAACAACTTGCTTTACGTATAAAAGTCGTTATTTAATCTGCAAAAATAAGCGGAAACAAAATTTCTTTGACCATATTTTGTTCGTCATTATTTTTGTATGGCCATATTGTATTTGGAAAACCGTCCGTGACGTTTATCTTCTTTGGCTAATTAATGAGGTGCGATGCCAATGCGATGATGCGACTGTTAGAAAGTAGATAAATAATTTTTTTTTACGTAACACTTTCTCAAGGTGTACCTGCCCAAAACGCTTACCTAGTTATTTGTATTTATCCTTTCCTTATCCATTGAAAATGTGAGTGCCATTCGTTCATTAGTGGCCGAGTTGAGGAGAAATTGAAAAGTGATAGACTTTGTAATCATTCCCTAATGTTTACAAATATGGATGCATTTATGTAATCCGGTAGTTCGTCTTCATTTTAACCTTACTTTCCTTATCTACTGGTATTTGTTTTATATAAAATCCAATTTGAAATGAGTATCATAGGGAGTCTTATTAAGGACTTATGTATCAGTGTCCATATTATACTTAAGTGAATTAATGATAAAATCAGATTGCGACATGTAATTCGAGGTACATTTTCAATTTTATTTTCTTTATTATATCATGTTCTTGAATGCGTATGGATATTCAGTGATAGTCGTCGCGACAAATAACCTATTAAGTTTGTCGAGTGTTTTTTTTTTCTAATTCATATGGTAATAGGATATTCGACATAAATGACTTCATACGCTTGTACGAAATAACTAATTATAAATAAATACCCGAGGCATATTTCGAGTTGCAATATTCGTTATTCGGAATCACTTTTTCGCAATGTATTTTATCCTTTGTGAGGAATTGCAAAATATTTAAATATTCTGTAAGAAATTGAAAAGGTGTAGGTAGTACCTAGCCGGAGTTACAACCGCAATTTTAAGGATTTCCCAGAACTAAATAATTATTACCCTGGTATAATTTTAAACTGATTTTCGATGATGAACGTTGAAATAATGCAATATTGTTATTCAGTAATAGATGCAGATGTACGTGCGGTACTATCACGGCATTTTTTTCTTCAAACCATTGGTGTACAGCCACTTTATATATATCAGTCAGAAATCCTCTTTCACCCTAACCCTACCTATTGGACCTTGGTGTAAACCACTCCACACTTCCAATCCTACTATGACCTAGCCTATACCTATGGTGAATGCTACTTATTCCTTGTTTGCAGTACTTACACAAGGTAATCAGGGAATCATCTGTCACCATAATCAATGAGCATGGTAATAATGATGTGTTAAAAAAAAAAAATAACAAGCTAATAATTCCAGTTTCGGTTATTTAAAGTCCCCGGAATATGCAGTATTTATAAACAACTTAATATAATGAAATAAATATTAAAATTATGATTTACTGAAGTAGGTACATGCGTTATTACTGTTGTATAAAAAATGGCAAACTATGTAAATTTGTTTAGGTATTAAATTATGGTAAATTATGTTTATTATAATTTTTTTTGTTGTCAGCATCGTTAAAAAGTTTTTATTTATATTTGTTATTCCATCGTTTATGCTAACGAAATTTCTTCGTTGTTTTAAGAAACATTATTTTTCTTATTTGTTCGGTTTTATGTAGTTTTTGTTGCAGTAATAGGTGCTTATTATCGCGAATTTCCATTTGTCTATATTAAACAACTAAACAACCGTTAAAGTGCATATATAATATCTATACGTATTTTTAAACTTAAATTGCATTTGCGTTAATGACCATGAATGTTGAATTAGTTTCATTATCGTCCAAGTACAACTGCTGTCGGGATTATTCTCGCTCGGAATTGATTTTCTTTTTAATTGTCGTGTAATTGTGTCGCAGTGGTCATTTCATAAATTAATAATTTTGTTAGTATATAATAAATATATTCAACAATCAAATTGAAACTGATTCAGTTTTGTAAATAATGCATTAACAATGTCATAACCTTGTCATTAACTCAATTTTATACATGTATGCATGTATAAATATTATGATTAATTAAGTTACTGCATAGGACTATTAACGCCTGTAGAAATAAATGTTAATCGTAGGTTTTATGGTTTTATTAATTTAATAGTACGTTAATAGCCAAACTTACCGTATACTTTTTCAGTATTTATTGTAAAATATTGTATATTACATCATAATAAAAAGGGACTGTGGTATTGATGTGTAGAAAATTATAAGTGGGTAAGAAAGTAAAGAAAGTTGTTGGATTAGTCTAGAAAGGAGGCTATCATCTCGCTCTCTAGGACAAATCTAAACAAATCCAAACACGTAACTATAATTCCAAATATAACAATTTTAAAAATGCCAAAAGTTGAGATTAATTCATTCGTATAAACGTGAAATGTATAAATACGTATTATCTGATTTGAGGGCAAAAACCAAATGAAAATTTGTAGGTCACGACCCCGAAGTTCGATTTTTGTAAATTCGGTTATGTGGAAATCCATGATTTTGCAAAATAACTATTTAATTATAGAACTTCCTAGTAAGTGATTATTATAGAGCTATTTCAATGTTACGTTGATTCATGGGTATATTCTATAGTTTCGACTTGTTTTATACGTACAATACGAAGCAAATTCCTACTCGTGAAGGTTGAATTCCAAATTTTGCGAAATGTTTTTGCGGAGATCGAAATCGATTCTAAATAAAAATAAAGTTTTATCGAATCGTAGAACTGCTTAACATTGGACGTGAGAATTTTGCTGTTTCAAGGAAAATAAACAAATGCAAAACAAATAAATAATTAAAGTAGGATAGTGAGTGTGACTTTCACGGCGGGGATTTTTGGTACTAGTTGAAGAAATACAAGTACTGAACCTTCGAATTTTGTGCAATAGGTCGGATCGAGAAGCAGTTTTCTGCATTCGATTCGTGAGACCATCTACAAACTCTGTGAACATAAGAAATTAATTCATCATCAAAAATGCATTGGTGCATATGCAGTCGCCGACTACATATCCGTTTTTAGCAGTTCTCACAACCCCGAGGAAAGAATTTCAATTGATTTTTAATGAATTTGAAACACAATTCCTGGAGACGACGTGCAGGTACATCGGAGGCCGTCGTCGACTGCATACTGTGTGTGCGTGTTGAACGATTCCCGAATCCCCCGAGTAAAAAAATTGGATTTATTTTTATCATTTTCGACCGGTATGCAACGTTTTTATAAAAAAAAATACAATGCACTTATAAGACTGCATTTTTGAAGATGAATTGATTTCTTATGTTGACAAAGTTTGTAGATGGTCTTACGAATGGTATGCAAAAAACCACATCTCGATTCCACTTAGTGGGCTGTTTGTCCATTGACTTTGGATGTTTCACCTGCACCTGCAGTATTAGCAAGAGTAGCGAATTGATCTTACACTTTTAAGTATCCTGCCGCAACTGCAAGAGAAACATCGGGTAAATAATCCAAAGATAACGGCCAAAAAGCTGAAACAGAATATTTAACAAAGAAATTCAGTTGTATCTGTGTTCTGATTTAGAATAAAGTTTGCTCTTAATTTGTTAAAATTAAGCCAAAGTGAAATCAATTTTTCGAATGGTTTTTTTGCTCTTTTAGTTTTCTCGACTCTCACCAAGCATGCTTCGTCTTATCTCAGTCCCAGATATGTTTGAATTAAAAGAGAAATAAAATTGTACATTAGGAATAATTGCAGTACAATATATATATATATACCAGCTCAATAAGCATATAATATAAATATAGCTGGGCGTAGTACACGTACTAACCATTTTACTTTCCCTTTTAGAATTATATATTTTTTTCTTTTGACTGGTTTATATTAGTGCATCAACCAGGAAATAGTTGGCCTTAGATAAATTCCCTAAGGCGTTGCTCTGAATATTTCACATTCGATAACCTTTGAGACAGACAACTATAACTACAAATGCATACCTATTTTACTGTCATTGTCACATTGTGTATCAGTGTATTACTACATATTACTTCTTACGAAACACTACCGTTTCATTGTAACTTCGTGTTTTTATATAGAGATGCGGATTGGTTTGTCGTGTTTTAATTTCTCACCACCGGTCTTCCTTGTGCTTTTCAAAGAGGAATAGCGATCAATAATGACATTGGCTTTCATTTTTATATATCGTGCACATATCGTATTGATAGTAGATCAAGTTGTTTACACGAGCTACGGTAGATTATTATTTTTGCAAGAATAATGCGGATGGAACAGACGGTTGTTTCGAAAACGAGGAATTAGTTCGTTATTTATAATGCCTAATGCCTGCACAACCTTCGATATGCGATCGTTATGATTTGAAATGTTGCATTCTTGCAATGATCATTTATGAGCTGCTTCAAACTTTTTCATCTTTAAATGTCGGCAAATAAATAATTAGCAAATAGCAGAATAGGGACGGGTTTTTTATAGCCACATAGTTATTTGCTTCTTTTTTCGTTTGAGTGCTTATAATTTGCTTACGATTTTTGTTTTTTTCTGCATTTATTTTTTATACGGAAAATTCGTTGCTTTCTTGGAAAATTGCGATTATACAATATTATTACTCCAAAACAAAAAGCACAGAGACAAGGTATATACGAGTCCTGTCTGAACGCGACTGAAGTTATCCTAGCTGTTTAAAATACAATAATATGGTTTAATTAAAATACAAGATCAAAATGATTGAAATACTCATGTCATTGTTTCGAAATTAATTTTACTATTTTGAAACAAATGATTGAATATTGCAATTTTGTTGCAAGTGCAAGAACGCAACTTGACTCCATATAACTTAAAATTTAAGACCGCAGGCGTTCAACTTCATAAAAACCCAAGACGCTTTGCTTAATGCAAATTTATGCGGCGTTTTTATTTAATGGTGCAAAAATACCTATTACTTATTACTACCAAATCGAGACCTATTGGGATTTTTCTCTCATTGTACATGTTTACCAAATTTTACTTGGTTGGGGAGGGGGGTCGCACCAGGGGGGAATAAACATGCACTTATCGACATTTTTCATGGAACACAATACATCTTACATGTAACATAAAATGTGAATCGGTGTGACCCACGCTTGACCCCTGGTTGCAAGTTAGATCAAGGGATTTGATTTCTTTCGTTTCTTACTATGATTAATTGGAATAGGGTTTTATGACTAAATAAATCGAAATAGAATCATGATTACATAATATTATTAGTTTTGTAATCGTATGCAAGGCTGTTTACCGTTCATGTACCTATTTATTTAATTCTACGATTTCATTGCCATCGTGTCCTTGAAGCTTTAATGATCGATTGGTAAGTAATAAATAGTAGGTAGTAGTAGTACCCAACATTTTTCATTGATTTATTTTTTTGTGTTATATTTGACCAGTCGAGAGGTCAATAGGATTAAAAGGTCGTTCTAAAGTTCATTGTAGTTCAAAAAGATGAAGAAACATTTGCAATGTTCTTTTTTGTTTTACCAAATTGTGTATACTTTCTCATGAACAAATTAATCTTTCAAAAATTACAAAACTAGGAGAGAACAGTTTTAAAATTTTAAATAATTGTTTTGAAAGTGCAATATTTGAGTACTTTTTACAAATATGCACAAAAATATATTTATAAATTAAACAATAATCGGCAAAGTGATTGTTTTTGTTATTAAATTGGTGCGTGTCGCAAAGTTTTGTGTGGGGCATAATAAAACATTAATTTAGGAAAAAGTCCGAACAATTTTGTATTATTATTTCTGCTAAATAGTGACTTCTTCTAACGACTTTGAATGATTTTCACCAAGTAAAGGTGAGCATAATTAGATATTGCTTACTTGTGTTTAGTTTTCCTGATATCACTTAACCCAACATAAGTTTCTTTTATGTTTTACGAGGGTGGATTGATAAGTTTCCGGCCTGACCAAGAAAAACAAGGTTTTTAAAAATTTTTTTTTTTTATTTCTCAACATAATCTCCTCCAAGGCTGATACATTTCTCATAGCGGTGTTCCAGTCTATTAATGCCATCTCTATAGACTGATTCGTCAAGCTCCTCAAAATAACCATTTACAGCTTCGATTACTTCTTCATTGTCCGCAAATCTCTTACCGCCAAGCCATTTTTTGAGATTAGGGAACAGAAAATAGTCACTCGGGGCTAGGTCTGGAGAGTAAGGAGGGTGCGGCATCAATTCAAACTTTAGATCGTTGATTTTAGCCGTCGCAACGATTGACGTGTGCGCTGGTGCGTTATCGTGATGAAACAAGATTTTTTTCTTCGCCAGATGAGGTCGTTTAATTTTCACCTCGTGGCTCAAACGTTGCAATAAGTCTGCGTAGTATTGACCAGTGATAGTATTACCCTTTGCAAGGTAATCAATGTATATAATACCTCTTGCATCCCAAAAAACAGTAGCCATAACCTTGTTCGCCGAAAAAATTGTTTTTGCCTTCTTTGGAGTTGGTTCCCCTGGTCCAATCCACTGTTTAGACTGTTCTTTGGTTTCAGGAGTGTAGTGGTGGACCCACGTTTCGTCAACGGTTACGAATCGACGCAAAAATTCGCTTGGATTACGCTTATACAATGACAAATTTGCGGTAGAAATGTTTTTTCGAATCAATTTTTGGTCGACTGTTAGCAAACGCGGCACCCATCTTGCACAGAGCTTTTCCATATGCAAATGTTGGTGCAAAATATGTTGCACACGTTCATATGACATCTTACAGGTCTCAGCTATCTCACGCACTTTCAATCTGCGGTCTCCCAGCACTATTTGATGAATTTTTTCGATCATATCTGGAGTTGTGACCTCAACGGGGCGTCCTGAGCGAGGCCCATCAGAGGTGCTCACACGACCCTTTTTAAACTCGGAAACCCACTGCTTAACGGTTGAATATGACGGGGAGGATGTCCCCAGTGTTGAGTCCATCTCTTTTTTAATTTCCTTCGGCGTTAACCCCTTCAAATAAAAGTATTTGATGACAGCACGATTTTCCTGCTTTTCCATTTTTACGAAAACCACAGAGGCGTCTTGTTCAGCGTGCTGTCAAACCTACACTAGCAAGGAGATCGGGCTGAAACTATAGCTACAAGCTATCCAAGGATGGTACTATAGAATGTCACCTCAAGGTAGGCCTAGTGGCGTCATCTCTTGGTTAGGCCGGAAACTTATCAATCCACCCTCGTATATCCTAGATTTTTAACCGAAATATTCGAAGGTTATCAGGGTATTACTTAATTTTGTGTGGGCATCAATGGGAAAATAAGTTGTTATAAACATCGATTTGTTTATTTATTTTAAGCATCGCATTGATGATTCAATTCATTTCCATTAGGAATCGTGATGCAGCATTTTCTTAGGCTGCCATCCGATGTAAATTTAATTTTATATACATTCAGCGAGAGCCTTGGTTTTTGGCCAGAAACAAAAATGAAACTGTTAATAAATTTTTCTTTGCGTCCTCGGTCTATGATGGTCGAATTGTTAATAATTATGTCACAGTGAGTGCTCTTAAATCAATTTAATTATGCTGAATCAAGAAAGTCTAAAATGAAAAGCAACGTCTTCGGCAAGGCTGATCGAAATATTTATTAATGATAATGTTCCATCCGAAGTGTGTTACCCGCACAACGAAACGAATAGGAAAATAATTCATTTGTAATACTTCTCAATAATTATTTTTTTTTTTCGTTTCTTCAACTTCTTTAGGCGGAATGTCATTCATATAATGGCTTTAGATTCTGTTATTTATGATTTGCGTTAAGAACTTATGATATTCAAATATGGAGAAGTGCGAATAGTAGAAATTAGAGGTAGACCCGAATACCCGGGTATTACAAAAAGCTTTCTAACGAAAATTGGTAATTAAGATTGTATTGGAATAGGTCGTTTGTCTTAATTTGTAGCATTTATTGATTACTATACTAATTTATTTATTATTTCGATGTAGTTCTTGTGAACAAGAACACATCACTATGAGCGAACTGTTACAATTTCTGTGTTTTTGTCACTTGTTGGTAAATATCTGTCTTTAATTGATGATCACTTATGAGTATGATTTTGTCACCTTGCAGACTCAATCCTCTCGTTGAAAATCTGCCAAACAAGAATTAACATTCATTTGTTTAGAGTTCAAACGACTTTTTTAACGGAATTTATTGTAGTTTAGGATGTTGATGAGGGTGATATTTAATGGAAAGTCTGCCAGAACGAAGACATGAACTATTAACCGTAGTGATTTTGTCGCGTATCCGGCCGGTTACCTTGCGCAGCTAATGTCGTGTCAAAATCACCATTAGGTGCATCTCTAGCAGATAAGAGATGGATCGGGTAGTGTTTGTGGGTGGACAATAAGCGGTATTAGCCCTGCTAGGTACCCAGTAACGGTAACATTACTGTAAAAATTGCCATTTTCCATTTAAATTTTAATGTGCAATGTTTAATAAGTTTTATTTCCTTTTGTATTGGAATTGTATGAGCCAAAAGAAGAATGTAACACCTTATTCACGATTTATTTAAGAAATAGTTTTCCAAATCGTTGTGTTTACCAGGTCCTTGATATGGTACCTATAACCGTTTGTTTTCAAAACTCGAGATCGTATTTGTTAGTCTTATTTTTTAAAGGCAGACTTTCTAACTAGCAAAACAACTTGTTACCCAATATTTTGCAAATGTTCTTTTTTCTTCTTGCACGAATTTATAATCCGTGTCGACCAAAATTTACCTTCTTTTCCTTCTGTTTATTAAGTCTCGTTTGACTCGTTTTGTTTTCGTAGTTTTTACCTCCGATTTCACGTTACGGTTTAAAAAATTCAAACCAGAATTGCCAAATACGACTGCACTCTTTTGTAAAAAAGATTCGTATCAAATTTAAATCGCCTTGAAACGATTACAACAAAATTCGAAACAGAATGCAAAGGAATTATCGGGAATTGTGAGTAATTCAGAACAGTTTGTGTCGTATCCTAAAAAAAATTAAGTTGAGGTAGGCTACGGTACAGGTGTTGAATATGAATAATCAATTTGGATTGTGTTGTTTGTCTAATTTAATTTTCATGCTTAAAAGTTCTAGTCGGAGAAAATTAGAACATAAGCGAAGCGTTATCGCAATAATCCTTGAAATTTATTATTGATTTTGTTTACATTTGTGTTAATATGTTGTAAAAATTGAGTATTTTTCCGTTATTGATGCAAACGTATTCTCTGTGTGAAGGACGCATTTTAAAGATTTACGATTGTTTTATACTAGGTTTAAAAACTTGCTTCGTTTATGCAGAAATTACAAAAAGCATTCGTAGTGCTATTTGGTCTAGTTTTATTAACCAAAAGTATTTTTCGTAAGCTTTCACGGCTAGTATTGGATGAATCAGATTAATTTCTGGATGGTACTGCCGTGTCCTCTATTTTACTGAAAATGTTTCTCCACTTTTAATAGACGACATCTTCAGTAGGTATTGTACGTTTCGTTTATCATGGGTAGCATCTGAATGGACTGATATTTTACGAAACGTCTGCAAATACCATGTTTTAAGAATGACGAATCCTTTGCGCGACAAAGCAAAAAATAAGAGATACGGCGACACTACCTAGAAACCCAACGACATTCATAAGAAAGGCTAAACTTATCGTCTAAGAAAAGCAATCGAGACTATGAGAAGCGTAACCTATAAACAGTAGTAAATTATTATGGACCCTTACCTTTTTTGTATCGTGATTCTTTTGAATTTTACAAAACCCGCATAGGTACAGGTATATGTGTACGCAATGATAAGTGCATTTTTCATAATAAAGAAGGTCAAAGAGTACTAGTTTCTTCGCGGTATGATGTTAAATTGCCGTGACTGGTTACTTCTTGATATATCTTTGCTGTCTTGGTGTCTGTACCAGATATTACAATTGTTGCCCCCTTCCTCACTTCTCTTTCCCAAAGGCCGTCGACGGCAACGCGATGAGTATAGTATCCGCTAGCGAAAATAATTAAATAACAATAACCACGTTGTAATTTATTATGTGCATGCCCTTTTCGTGCCACCGATGATGATTTCCTGAGATAACTAGCGAGCCTTCAGGTGTTGACCTAAATTTTGGCGTTAACTAATAATAACAATTTACATACTGCATGCCTGCAATACGATGTTGGTCTCACAGATAACATATTGGCATCAACGGTCAATTTTTGTAAAACTTGATGTACCTATTAAGTAGTGTTCCGCCCTTCTCATGTTTATGCTTTTATGGTCTACATATGGTCAAAATGTTTATTATTGTTATGGTCTGCAATTATATTACCACCTTATAGCACCCGGTAGGACACAGGTTCGATTCCGGTCCGCCCGTATTAATCCAACTTTATTTGCAGTTTAGAGCAACAATACTCCACAAATAATTTTTTACTACTCCTAATTCATTTCGTCTACTTCATCGGTCATTCATCATTACCCCAAAGGAGGTCGAAGAAGGTCTTCCGCCCTACTTTCTGGCTTTATATTACAGTGTAGATGGGAGGGACTGCCCACCTACCATCATTAGTAGTTGATGGGAACAAAACACGTAAACTTTTTTAAGAGCAATTGTTAATACTGAATGAGTCGGACTCGTGTGAAGCTTCCTTTAGGCTCTTCTACCCACCCTTAGCTACTATTCGATCTAAGAACATGCCGTTTGTCATTTAGAGGTGCGTGAATAAATTGAGTCCTAAATTCTAGTTCAGGTATTTTGTTCAAAAGTGTTCAACATCCATAAAAAATGCTCTGTTACTTTCTTACGGCGTAAATAACAAATTGAGCTTTGAACCAACAAACGCGAAAGGTTTCGTAGTCTGATATAGGTGAAAGATATTCATCGTTTTGCAACTTTTGCAACGATTCTGTTCACGATTTCAGCGTCGATTTAATTATTGAGTAAAAGACAGGCGTTGGTGGCCACCATTTAATATCTTAAAATAAACAACGTGTAATATTGCAGGGTACACAACTCTAGCTACATAATATTTCATTAGAACGTGCTAATGCCGCTTGGTCGCTTTAAAGGTTTTCGCAAGCGAACCCTTGGCTTACATACAATCTACAGCTAATTTAATTAATACTTACCGTATTGTTTACTTAAAATGCGATACCTATCTAGCTGTTATTCNTATATATATATATACCAGCTCAATAAGCATATAATATAAATATAGCTGGGCGTAGTACACGTACTAACCATTTTACTTTCCCTTTTAGAATTATATATTTTTTTCTTTTGACTGGTTTATATTAGTGCATCAACCAGGAAATAGTTGGCCTTAGATAAATTCCCTAAGGCGTTGCTCTGAATATTTCACATTCGATAACCTTTGAGACAGACAACTATAACTACAAATGCATACCTATTTTACTGTCATTGTCACATTGTGTATCAGTGTATTACTACATATTACTTCTTACGAAACACTACCGTTTCATTGTAACTTCGTGTTTTTATATAGAGATGCGGATTGGTTTGTCGTGTTTTAATTTCTCACCACCGGTCTTCCTTGTGCTTTTCAAAGAGGAATAGCGATCAATAATGACATTGGCTTTCATTTTTATATATCGTGCACATATCGTATTGATAGTAGATCAAGTTGTTTACACGAGCTACGGTAGATTATTATTTTTGCAAGAATAATGCGGATGGAACAGACGGTTGTTTCGAAAACGAGGAATTAGTTCGTTATTTATAATGCCTAATGCCTGCACAACCTTCGATATGCGATCGTTATGATTTGAAATGTTGCATTCTTGCAATGATCATTTATGAGCTGCTTCAAACTTTTTCATCTTTAAATGTCGGCAAATAAATAATTAGCAAATAGCAGAATAGGGACGGGTTTTTTATAGCCACATAGTTATTTGCTTCTTTTTTCGTTTGAGTGCTTATAATTTGCTTACGATTTTTGTTTTTTTCTGCATTTATTTTTTATACGGAAAATTCGTTGCTTTCTTGGAAAATTGCGATTATACAATATTATTACTCCAAAACAAAAAGCACAGAGACAAGGTATATACGAGTCCTGTCTGAACGCGACTGAAGTTATCCTAGCTGTTTAAAATACAATAATATGGTTTAATTAAAATACAAGATCAAAATGATTGAAATACTCATGTCATTGTTTCGAAATTAATTTTACTATTTTGAAACAAATGATTGAATATTGCAATTTTGTTGCAAGTGCAAGAACGCAACTTGACTCCATATAACTTAAAATTTAAGACCGCAGGCGTTCAACTTCATAAAAACCCAAGACGCTTTGCTTAATGCAAATTTATGCGGCGTTTTTATTTAATGGTGCAAAAATACCTATTACTTATTACTACCAAATCGAGACCTATTGGGATTTTTCTCTCATTGTACATGTTTACCAAATTTTACTTGGTTGGGGAGGGGGGTCGCACCAGGGGGGAATAAACATGCACTTATCGACATTTTTCATGGAACACAATACATCTTACATGTAACATAAAATGTGAATCGGTGTGACCCACGCTTGACCCCTGGTTGCAAGTTAGATCAAGGGATTTGATTTCTTTCGTTTCTTACTATGATTAATTGGAATAGGGTTTTATGACTAAATAAATCGAAATAGAATCATGATTACATAATATTATTAGTTTTGTAATCGTATGCAAGGCTGTTTACCGTTCATGTACCTATTTATTTAATTCTACGATTTCATTGCCATCGTGTCCTTGAAGCTTTAATGA
Organism: Agrilus planipennis; assembly: GCF_000699045.2. NCBI lineage: Eukaryota > Metazoa > Arthropoda > Insecta > Coleoptera > Buprestidae > Agrilus > Agrilus planipennis. Next base: position 1,001,010 of record NW_020438937.1, read on the forward strand.
TCGATTGGTAAGTAATAAATAGTAGGTAGTAGTAGTACCCAACATTTTTCATTGATTTATTTTTTTGTGTTATATTTGACCAGTCGAGAGGTCAATAGGATTAAAAGGTCGTTCTAAAGTTCATTGTAGTTCAAAAAGATGAAGAAACATTTGCAATGTTCTTTTTTGTTTTACCAAATTGTGTATACTTTCTCATGAACAAATTAATCTTTCAAAAATTACAAAACTAGGAGAGAACAGTTTTAAAATTTTAAATAATTGTTTTGAAAGTGCAATATTTGAGTACTTTTTACAAATATGCACAAAAATATATTTATAAATTAAACAATAATCGGCAAAGTGATTGTTTTTGTTATTAAATTGGTGCGTGTCGCAAAGTTTTGTGTGGGGCATAATAAAACATTAATTTAGGAAAAAGTCCGAACAATTTTGTATTATTATTTCTGCTAAATAGTGACTTCTTCTAACGACTTTGAATGATTTTCACCAAGTAAAGGTGAGCATAATTAGATATTGCTTACTTGTGTTTAGTTTTCCTGATATCACTTAACCCAACATAAGTTTCTTTTATGTTTTACGAGGGTGGATTGATAAGTTTCCGGCCTGACCAAGAAAAACAAGGTTTTTAAAAATTTTTTTTTTTTATTTCTCAACATAATCTCCTCCAAGGCTGATACATTTCTCATAGCGGTGTTCCAGTCTATTAATGCCATCTCTATAGACTGATTCGTCAAGCTCCTNTGGAGTCTGTACCAGATATTACAATTGTTGCCCCCTTCCTCACTTCTCTTTCCCAAAGGCCGTCGACGGCAACGCGATGAGTATAGTATCCGCTAGCGAAAATAATTAAATAACAATAACCACGTTGTAATTTATTATGTGCATGCCCTTTTCGTGCCACCGATGATGATTTCCTGAGATAACTAGCGAGCCTTCAGGTGTTGACCTAAATTTTGGCGTTAACTAATAATAACAATTCACATACTGCATGCTTGCAATACGATGTTGGTCTCACAGATAACATATTGGCATCAACGGTCAATTTTTGTAAAACTTGATGTACCTATTAAGTAGTGTTCCGCCCTTCTCATGTTTATGCTTTTATGGTCTACATATGGTCAAAATGTTTATTATTGTTATGGTCTGCAATTATATTACCACCTTATAGCACCCGGTAGGACACAGGTTCGATTCCGGTCCGCCCGTATTAATCCAACTTTATTTGCAGTTTAGAGCAACAATACTCCACAAATAATTTTTTACTACTCCTAATTCATTTCGTCTACTTCATCGGTCATTCATCATTACCCCAAAGGAGGTCGAAGAAGGTCTTCCGCCCTACTTTCTGGCTTTATATTACAGTGTAGATGGGAGGGACTGCCCACCTACCATCATTAGTAGTTGATGGGAACAAAACACGTAAACTTTTTTAAGAGCAATTGTTATTACTGAATGAGTCGGACTCGTGTGAAGCTTCCTTTAGGCTCTTCTACCCACCCTTAGCTACTATTCGATCTAAGAACATGCCGTTTGTCATTTAGAGGTGCGTGAATAAATTGAGTCCTAAATTCTAGTTCAGGTATTTTGTTCAAAAGTGTTCAACATCCATAAAAAATGCTCTGTTACTTTCTTACGGCGTAAATAACAAATTGAGCTTTGAACCAACAAACGCGAAAGGTTTCGTAGTCTGATATAGGTGAAAGATATTCATCGTTTTGCAACTTTTGCAACGATTCTGTTCACGATTTCAGCGTCGATTTAATTATTGAGTAAAAGACAGGCGTTGGTGGCCACCATTTAATATCTTAAAATAAACAACGTGTAATATTGCAGGGTACACAACTCTAGCTACATAATATTTCATTAGAACGTGCTAATGCCGCTTGGTCGCTTTAAAGGTTTTCGCAAGCGAACCCTTGGCTTACATACAATCTACATCTAATTTAATTAATACTTACCGTATTGTTTACTTAAAATGCGATACCTATCTAGCTGTTGTTCGAATCCTGTTACAAATTAAATAATCAGACCTGTTCTCTGACCGGGCTAAGCAAAACGTAAATCCCCTTTCACACACGTGTGAGTTATGGAAGCGTTTTATTAAAATATGAGATACCTATGCACAGAATAAGTTTCAATTCAGTAAGTAAGTACGTTAGTGAATTATTTATCAAAAAAAAAAAGAAAAAATGCTGAACGAGAATTCGTTTAGTACCTACTTAGTTATCCGTATTACTTGATTGCCATTTGTAATATGGAAGCCAAGGATTTTCGATGCATTAAGCTTATAATTAATCAGTTTTATGCGAATTTATCATTATGGGTCGTTCTCTGCAAAGCCATACCATACACATCTGTGCAAATGTAAATGCAGACACATATTTACGTATTTACTAAACTTCATAGCCTCAATAGAATCAAATTAGCTTGCGGTACAACGGTCTCTTGTCATGCATGACACATTTTAGAAGCACCCGAGACCCACAAACTAACATATGTTCGCAGTGTAATTTATGCAAAAATTCGCAAAATAAAAGGACATATAACACGTTGAAACGTCAGTAACTGAAAGTGTTTTACCACGTAGTACGAATGTGATGTGTATGAGAATATTATACGTTAACTATCGTTATTATAGGTGTCTATCGAAGCCTAACGAAGTAGAGATACTAGTCGGCGTGTGGCAGTTCGTTAACGTCAATAAAAGGACATCATCACGGTGGCACCTTGACTCCGTTTTTAATTACACACGCTACGCCGACGATTACATCTAATTTATATGCCATCGTGGTGCCATTTTTACTATAATGCGTTCTTCTCATTCACAATCTCACGTTTACTCTAAAATATACAGGTTAAACTCTCTATAACGAATTATCGTACTGACTATACTGTTAACAGGAGAAAAACTTTGTGTCTACGTGAAAATGTTGCTTTAATACTCCAGTTTCTAGTTTATTTAAACAGTTCTAGTATAAGGGTAATTTATTTTATACAGTAACACTCCATGTTATGCCCTTATTTGTTTTACCAATCGTTTATTTATCTCACAGAGTTTATATACCGTAAACACATATTTGTTTTATCGTTGCACTTCTCATTTTCGCATTATTTATGTCACATGTCCGTAATTTTCGTCGGATGCAGTCACGTATTTGCGTATGTAGTTATAGAATATTCCTAATATTTCCGGAAAGTTCTTCGTCACTTCATTTTACAAAAGCGGTCGTCTCCATGAATGACTTATTAACGGTATCGAAGGTGCTGGCTTGCCGGCAGTAGGTATAGATCGCCGCCGGAGGCACTCGCTCACAATAGATATTTAAAAACCTACTTGGTATATGGTAAACAGAGAAAGTGATGCCAAAAGTCGTGTCGGATTCTCAATCTATCACCATTATTTTATTTCATTGTCAAGATTTGAATATTTCGCTTCTTTTGCCTTTTTATAGTTTGTATTAAAACGAAAATTTTCTATAACAAAAAAAAATGTTAATTCCTTCAGTTTTATTACCATCGTTATGTAATGTTATCATTTTACAAAAACAACTTCCTTACACGAGGAAAAGTCTACATTGAAATGTATCTTGTCACTGACTGTTACATGAAACTTAATGTTTTGCATATGTTAAATAGGAACTGTTAAGTTTCTGAATAGATATCCTTTGCGAAGGTCAAAACGAAACCGAAAAACAAAATTAACAAAACTGCTTAGAGATGTGTACAAGTGCAGGTTACTTTTAATAATAATTAGATAGTTATTAGCTTTTAAAAACATCTAAAGCAAAATCAGTGAGCATGATTTGTTGTATTTTGTGCACTGCTCAAAGTCAGAGCATTTTTATTAATAGATTAATGAAGAAATATCGAATTAAGGTCATCGAGTACCAATCTATTTCTGGAACGGATAATTATTAAAGAAAGTACTTGATGAAGATTAAGAGTTTTCAGTTTCAGATTGTCATTTGTTTAAATTATGCCTTAGATCGTTAATATTTTTTGTTCATTTATAATTGCCTGGCTTAATTCTAAATAGAAGACTTCCTATTGAAAACAAGGAATTACAAAGATTAATTTAATCTGTATTATTTCTTATTTCTTCAGTTTTTATAGAATACTTTTAATTTAAACGGAATATGTCATGGTTTTGAGGTTCATACTAGTTTGGTAGATAAGTAGGCATGTGTTGTCGGAAAAATATTTGAAAATTTGAAGTCACCTCAAATAGCCGTTATTATACATTTGTGAACTCTAAAATTGTTGGGAGAATCTCGATAATGTTATCGTAGGTGTACATTTGTAAGTAATATGTTTTTATGACTTTCTTACGAATAGAAAATGACATCATAATTGAATAGTTTATTATCGGAAATGTTTTATTATCTATACATAGGTGTGCAATTCCTTATTTTTATGTTTTAGAGGACGAATATTTAGAGTTTGATTAAAAATTCATGGAATTTTTCGGTTATGCAACCACAATCCTTGTGAAGGTTGTAGCCGGAGATTAACTTTGAAAAGAAAGTTTATTATTTATGTATTTTGCATGTATATGAGACACATGTATTGTTTGATTCTTATTCAAAGGGAACAAATAATTGGAAAGGTTAAGGTAAAAATCCACATTATTGTTGTACGGCTTTTAGAAGGTCGGCAGCCTTTAATCACATCGTATCGTACGAATTAGTTGTCGGAAATAGTCTTATAGTAAAAGTACCAAAGACGATTATCAACAACAGCTAAATAGCTTCGGTAATTATTATTTTAGCAACAATAAATTAAATCGGTAATTTATTGTATAATGGTGTAGATTTTAAAATTTGATAAAATATGAGTCGATGAGATGAAAGAAAAATAATTTTAGACGCAACAGATATTGTCGAGTCATTTCGAGAAGGCGAAGTCCGCAATAAACGATTAGATTTAACTGGCATCTTTATAAGAGGTTTTTGAGATAATTCTACTAGTAAAGAAGAGGTTGTCTGAGGGAAGGTTTAATCAAAGTGTATTAGACCAGGTGGTTAGTTATATAGGTACTTCGAATTGTGCTGAGTAACATAAATAAAATAGCTATATTTTAGTCAAGTAATTTATTGTCAATGTCGCTTTCTTAAATTGACCCGAGTATCCTTTATAAATTTTAATGAATGTTTTAGTTTAAATTCAAGTGGAGAATAAAACTAATATATAAAGTTCAACCCTTCTAAAAGTAAATGTTAGTGTGACTATCTGGGTAATAAAAAAGTCACCGTTACCATTATCAGAAAGTCGGCAGTCTTAAGTCTGGTTGGACACGCACCTACACTGTTTCCTATTCTGAGATAATCTTCGCATTTCCGTAAAATTAGAACGTCCCACATCCTTAACTATTTGCGAACAGTAATCTAATCTACTCCTCTTATATGTCTCTAACTAGACTTTCATGCCTGAGAAGGTGTCCTACCAACCTATCTCGCCTATTTCTTATTGACTTTCATAGAGTCCTCTGTTCTCCTGTTCTTTCTAATACCTCCTTATTTTTAACCTTCTCCTTCTACGGTGTCTTCATCATCGCCTATAACACTGCATTTCGAACATTTTTAACACTTTGTTTTCCACTGCTCTCACCGTACATGTTTTGCACTCGTCCCACACCACGCTCCAGACACACCTTTAACAATCTTTTTCCAATTTCTAAATTGATCGTTCCCGAGCATCTCGACACTGCGCTGTTCTTTACTTTATATCCCTACTACTCCATCCGTCCTGACTTATCTGACTTCCCAAATACCTAAAATCAGCCACTGCTTCTAATTTTTCGTCTCCTATATTTATATTCGCTCTTTCTGTACTTTTTCTTCCTTTGCATACCGGTGTTTTTGTTTTACTTTCATTTATTTTCAAATAATACTGCTTTGTCAATACCGCTTCCATTATATTTAAAGCTATCTCTAACTCCTCTCTGCTAGATGCTCATACTGCTATATCGTCTGCAAATCTAACCATATTAATCTTTTGCCCCTGTATATCTATCCCTTCAGTCGTACTGCCTTTAATGATGTTGATCGCATCTTCGATGTGTAGATTAAAAAGTAGCAGTGACAGTGTACGTACATCCTTGTGTAACTCTCTTGCTAATATTTACTTCTCCAAGTTGTTGCCCAAACGCTGTAACTGTCTGTTGCTCTATGCAAACTATACAAACTATGTATCACTCTTCCATCTCTTATCCTTACATTTGTAAGTACCTTTAATATTTTGTCCTATTTAACAAAAGTGTGGTTAAAAAAAATGTTATTTTCGTATCTACCTACATCAATATTTGATTGGAGAAACCCCAAAGATAAAGAAGTTCGTATATGTACAGATAGTAATGTATCATTTGAAACTACATAGTTAAGGATATGGGTTGCTCTAGCTTTAGGGAAATGCGAAGATTAGCGCAGGATAAGAAAGAGCGGAGGTCCGTGTCCAACCAGTCTTCGGACTGACGACCTTACGGTGATGATTTTAAAATGCATAGCTGGGCGAATGATGATAGATGCAAACGCAATGAGAAAATGGAATTGCAAAATATCCAGTCAATTATTTCGCATGTTTCGAAAGATTGGCAAGAAATAATAAAGCAATAGCAATCGCTGTGGGGCATTCGGCTTTATTATCAAGAAATTGAACGAGAAGCCGCGTTAACGGTGCACCACGAAAAAACATGACTCACAGTTTGCATCTTTGCACCGCAAACAATAGTATATCATTTGAATATTAACTAATTGGTATATCGACACTGTTGAATTATTCATGAGAATCTTACGGTAAAACTGTCCGTTTTGAACTGTGCAGAGTACAATGGGATTAATACTATAACCACCGTGTAAGAACTGGTTGTTTAATTTATTTACTACAGAGACGTATATAATTTGGATTAAGAAGTAATGAAATTCATCGGTTACTATTAAATGAATGGGCATTTTAGTCAAAGGTGAATGTAACTAACAAGATTGAATAGGTGTTCAAATTTAAATGCTCGGGTAAATTTTTTAAGTAATGTTATCATCAACATAATCCAAAGAAAAATTGTTTGGATCTTTACATGACGAAAATCAATGTTCAAACTTTTTATTTCGTAGCATATGTTTCGCCACAACATTGACTTCCTCAGACAGAATTAGTACATGTTTACTACTGAATGCAATATCTTCGAGAGTTAGTTAAAAGGTTTATACGAATGTGAGTAACATGATTAACAAAGATTGAATTAGTTTTGTTCTTTGAATAACTACTTTGATGCTCTAACAAACGATTTTTAACATTAAGCTTTATGACAATCATTTTTTCATGCTCTCAAATCAAAACTATTTCTTAACTGGTATTCGAAAGATTATTTTGTATTTAATAACTTTTTTGGTGCAATTAACTAGACATGTCAGCAGTTTCTTCTTATTGGTAACTAAGTAATGTATAGGTACAAAGAAAGTAATAATATTCACTTGCTTTCAGAAAGAAAATCTACTGCTGCAATCGCTGATAATGTTAATTTATTAAGGGCTTTCCTTCATTTTCTTCTTGACATTGGTTAAAATTTGGTTTTACCGATCTAAAGTTAGTAAACAGATCCCACATTATTACAAAATGAGATTAACTTTCTTGAAAATTCTCATTGCTTTAAGAGATTTCCAAAAAGAAAAATTTTCTTACAATAATTTTCCGAGACAGCGCTTGTACGTATTGTTTCGGATATTTCTTTAGATAAACCTTGCTGGGTATTTTGTTTTACGTTTTGTTGTTTAATAAATAATTACTTAGTCGTCACAACAGGAAAATTGTGCAAGCTTTGAAGAGGGTCAAAGTACTCTCTGTAGCTTTAACAAATATATCATATTTCTTTATCATTCCGTGCAAATCTAATGAATTTTAACGATCCGAAAGTATTTCCCACCCACTTGGGACGCACCCATTGTTTCAGGCCTACTACCACGATCATCCACAATAATTACTTACTCACACTATTATTATTCTATTTATAAAAAAAAATATCTTTTAAAAGATTAATAATCGTAAAAGAATTTTGCTTTATCATTGGACGCTTTATTGTCGATGCGTTTGGCAAGTAATGTTACCTTTATATGCGTCCTGCATGCCAAGCAACGATCTGATTTCTTTTGTATTTTAATTATTGTCTGCGATTCAACTGTTCGGTGATCAAACTTACAAGTGTGAAGTGTCATTGACCTGTGCGCGTTCTTGCAATATACTGTCGCAAATGTATTATCCGTTCGTCTGTGCATCGCGATTGACGGCATTCTGTTCAGTTGGAAAAATACGATTTTATTTATTCAAACTTCACTTTTAGCTGTCCGTGACTAACGGGAGCTCAGACAGATTGTAAATATATTGCCTAATGTATTAGACATGGCGAAAATTCGAAAAGGCTTTTTATACAGAGGCGAAGGAGTCTTTACACCGTTTCTGTGATTTTTTGTATTAAAATAACTGTACATTAATTCCAGTGCTATTGGAGTGTTTGGTGTTTGATTATCAAGCCAAAATGCACACCAAACTAGGCTCGGACGATAACTGCTTTCAGTTATTGGTTATCGATGATAAAATAAATCAATAATTACCGATAATTATCGTTATATCGATTACTATCGATAATTATGGATATCGCGACAACTTCTATATATCGACAATTATCGATGTATCGATAATTTTTAATTCATAGTAGACTTGGTTACTAAATAAATACGTATACCTTGAGTGTACAGGTAACTGTTTATTTCTTTACATTTTTTCTTATACAATATCTAATTCCTTATATATTTAAAAAAAATTTGTTCTTTTCGAAGAATTTTGAAAAAGCGATAAGTATCCCTAAACGTAGATCCCATTATAAACCTTAATATTAATATTTGCATGTGGCAT
>NW_020438937.1:1011222-1037877 GCF_000699045.2 Agrilus planipennis
CGTGCTGTCAAACCTACACTAGCAAGGAGATCGGGCTGAAACTATAGCTACAAGCTATCCAAGGATGGTACTATAGAATGTCACCTCAAGGTAGGCCTAGTGGCGTCATCTCTTGGTTAGGCCGGAAACTTATCAATCCACCCTCGTAAATATTGAACGTTACAGCAGAAAATTATAGAACATTTTTTAGTACATTTTAGTGTCAGAACCGAGTTCCATTAATCAAACATATTGTCTTAGAATATTCCAGAGCGTTGTGGATCATTCTAATCCAGCTCACTCTTGAACAGTGGTTCTCAAATTTTTTTCGTCTACCGCCCAGTTTGAGAATCTGTTATTTTCTAGTGTTCCCCGAAATTACTTTAATTTAAATATTTCTAGTATCTCATATGAATCTTATCTTTTTTCTGAGTTAAAACTTACATTTCAAATAGACTTTAGGGTATTTTCCGTCCCCTGTAGGACTCCAGCGCCCACAAAGGGGCCGTTATTGCTCACTTTGAAAAATACTGCTTTAGAATATTCTACTTGAGGGAATTAATAGATCTTAAATAACATTCTAACTAGAAGCTTTCAAAAGCATTTTAGTAAGTGCATTCTCGTTTATTCTAAACGAGTATTTGGCCACCCTTGGTCGACTCCCAAAGCCAGACACATACCAAACGGAACAATTCTTAAACATTATAGGAAATTTCAAATATCTTCTAACGTTTTGCTTTCCACTGCGCCCACATACGTATGGATTTGTTTTCATTAATACATAATACTTTAGATCGTCAGTGCTCTTCAACGTTTATTACCCCGCGGAACTGTTTTTTGAGATAATTTTTTTACAATACCTTTCTACCATTACCTTTAATGTGAAAACTTTATACATATATGACATAAAATTGTATTTATACAAACAAAAAAATAAATTTTACGTTTAAATAAGTATTTTTATTATTAGTTCCAACTTCTAGTATGAGACTCCGATAGACACAATGATACCGGAGAGAACGTCTTTGGTTATGAACACTAGATAACTTTCAAATCGCCGGATTGACTCGTGCAATCCCTAATAACTTCAGCGGAACATATGTTGAAGAACACTGCTTTAGGCCATTGAATAAGAAATAAAGAAAATATCCGATGTAGGATAAAAAAACTAAAAACTAATTAAATAACAGAGAATAATCAGCGTTTGTGTTAACACATTTATGTACTTATTAGTTTTTTCTCGTTATTTTTATTGTTTGCAGTTTCCATCTGAAAGGTAATTATTGGTATTTAACTCTTAAAAATTACTTTTAATGGTATTCCGTTATCCAATCTGTACAACGTACACCACTTGTAAAGTTCTTATAACAGGTGAATAATATATCTCTCACTATTATTAACAACTTCTTTATTTCAAGGTGCATTTCGAAACTAGCACAAACGGCTTTTATTAGTGTATTCAACACGAAAAGACCTGCAACGTTTGCTTTGTTATACTGGCTATAGGCATGTTACCCGTTTTATACCTTAGTATATTGTATTAGTAGCATCTATTACAGGATGTAATTAAATGTTTTCTTCCTATCTTATTGAATGCTTCTGTGCGTAATAAAGCTAAAATATAATCTACATATTATATGTATAGAGTTACGAACAGAGATTAAGCTACCAATTAATTCAATGTCCAATCATACATAGGAATGCTCTAATATAGCTATGTATTTATCAATCTTAGTTAGCTGTGTATAAAATGGTCCAAAATTTTAGTAAGAACTGTATAGAGTTTTAGAAATTTGCCTTGCAATCATATTAATGTGTAGAAACAGGATAACTTACAACATTCTGGAGCTGACGATTAAAATGTTAAAATTAATGATGAAAGGATTACTTTGACTTACTTTTGATTTTCAAGATGATTTCGTTTTATCAAAATCTCTAATTAAAAATCAATATTTTAACCTATTTCACTTGGGTCTAAACGTCTATTAGGATGTATAGCGGGTTGCATATATGTAGGCATTCTAATTACATGTTTTATAATCATCAAATTCGAGTTTATAGTTGGTTATATAAAAAATATGGAAATAAGCCCGTAATCATTACTGTGCCTTAAGAAACATCATTCTCGTTATTATTTTTTTGCAAGAACAAGACAACATTGTCCAAAAATATGGTGAAAATGTTGACATCTTTGCAGTAAACTTTTCCAAATTATGTGATACATGCTCGTTTAATTCGAGTTTACTTTTATAAATTACTTCATTAAAAATACGTTCCATTTCAATAAATAAACAAATAAAATTTACATAGACTGGTTGGACACGTACCTCCATTCTTTCCTTTCCTGAGCTAAACTTCGCATTTCCCTAAAACTAGAACAACCCACATCCTTAACTATTTGCGAAGACTAATCTAATCTAGGTCTACCTCTACCCCTCCTAACTCCTGTTTCTGTCTCTAATATGTCTCTGACTAGACCTTCATGCCTAAGAAGGTGTCCTACCAACCTATCTCGCCTATTTTTTATTGACTTCCACAGAGTCCTCTGTTCTCCTATTCTTTCTAATACCTCTTCATTTCTAACCTTTTCTACCCACGATATCCTCATCATCCGCCTATAACACCACATTTCGAACGCTTCTAACCTTTTCTTTTCCGCCGCTCCCACTGTCCATGTTTCGCACCCGTACAGCGTCGTGCTCCAAACATACACCTTTAATAATAAACCGTGTGATAATTGTGAGGCAAGCTCGAAAAGGTAAACAAACAAACCAGAAAAGCTGAACGCGAAAATTACCAACAGATAACAATTTTATATTTATTATTTGTCGCTTGCATTTGGTATATTTTGTATGGATCTGAATGCAAATATTAGATAGTATGGTATGTTACCTACATTTAGTCAAGGTCAACCCGTCGTTGATGAGTAGATATGTACTTACTACTTACACATGTGTGTCTGTACGTGTCGCACTTTCTCAAAACGGTGAAAGTTTCCGTATTAATATTAACAGAAATGTAATATTTATTTTTTTTTCTTCAGGTAATATTTCTCTTTGTTACGTGTGTGAATCTACCTGTTACGTTGATCGGCGTTTTAACAAAAGCCTTAACAAATCGTTAGCTATTTTATATCAAGTGACTCTTTGTCTAGCATGGCACTGATGTAATTAATGATTTATTTACAGTTTCTATGTTTGGAAATTGACTGTTTTTTTCTAGAATCATTTGATGGTTATACCTAGTAATGTTGTGTATCCAATAAAATTTTCATTACAATGTTACATAAGAAATGAAAATATCAAATTTTTATCGACAGCATTTACAAATGTCCGGATAAGATGGATTATTTTTTCCATTGTGGCGTACATGGTACATAATAGGCAAAATTGTTTATTGTGGCTTGTGACAGTTTTAGGAGATGCGAAGATTCGCTCAGAATAGGAAAAAATGGGGGTGCCAGTCTTAGGACTGACAATCCTATGATAATGATGATGATGAAGTTATACATATTTGTAAAATATTAATAGGACAAGCTTCTTAACCATAAGCCATAAACTTTAACAGGTGGAATAGGTCGTACTCCCTCTTCATTCTTTACCTTTTTAAAGCAATAGAAATCTTTACTTAGTGTATCTTTCAAAAAATTTTCAGGCGGCTAGACATCATAAGACTATTTTGCAAATTTTTATTTTATTGTTTTATTATGATTCCTAATAATAGATTCAACATAAAAGAGGTGATTTATATTGATGATTTTTTATGGTCCAATTAACATGACATTATCTATATCAATGACTAGACATTCAATTAATAGATACTATTAAGAGAACTTTGAGAAAATACGCACACAATTGTACTTTTAAAATAGCATTCGTAAATTAGTCAACATCGAATTTAAAGAGTAAGTCAACGAACTTACGACCGAGTGTTGCTATTTTTGTTTACTAAATTTATTCATGAAGTCTGTATTCCTTGTTAAATAACTAGGTGTAAATTTTCTTCACGGCACGAACATCATTTCCATCATGATTTTCTTGTGAATTTGTACTTACGCTATTTGGTGCGACGCTTCTCTGCCTGTGATCCATATTTTTTTTTGTAATCGTGACCTGGTACGTAATCAATAACAAACAATTACGTATCCACCAAATATCATCTGTTCACACCACTCTCTTTAAAAAAACTCCGGGTGCGCTCCGGTCTGTCGGTCGTCAGCGGCCGCTCGTATTCGAACGCGGCTGAGCACCAGGCACTACTGGACCACCATCTCCTGGTGCATACTCTTAAATAACTTTCGCACCAGCCGAACGACCCTCGAGGAGATCGCACACGCCAAGCGACCGACACCTTGCATTTATTCTTTTATTTTGTTACTCTTTGTCGATTGGCATTATCCGACGAACGGATTTTCCCTCGCAGGACGAACTTCGCACGCTTTTTATGCCGTTCTGGCCGCGTTCCGCTAAAGCTTTGGAAAAGCTCGCCGCTAGCGTGCCTCCGGCTTGTACGATATGTAGGTGGCATTGTTTTATTTATTTATTTTTAAGAAATCGGTGCTAATGTAACGTTACTAAAGAAAATTTCTATAATTAAGAACATTTTTAACTTAACAATTATCGGTATTTAAACTTAAAATTTTTATTATTTTTCAAATTCAGGATGTGTATTTGTGTGTAGAAAGAACTGGTATTTTTAATTGTGTAAAATTCTCGAATTCGATCGGGTTAGTCGCTTCACCTAACGTTGTAGTCTCCACACGTAATTTGTTAAGTTGCTTGTTGAATTACACATTTTCCATGAAAAGGACAGAAGTACTAGATACTAATTGGTGGTAACTTAACATTATTAGACAAAATTTTAAACTTAAGAATTATCGGTATTTAAAGAAATATTATTTTCCAAATTCAGGAGAAAGAACTGGTATTTTTAATTGTGTAAAATTCTAATTTCTCGAATTCAATCGGGTTAGTCGCTTCACCTAACGTTGTAGTCTCCACACGTAATTTGTTAAGTTGCTTGTTGAATTACACATTTTCCATAAAAAGGACAGAAGTACTACATACTGATTGGTGGTAACTTAACATTATTAGACAAAATTTTAGTTTCCAAATTCAGGATGTGTATTTGTGTGTAGAAAGAACTGGTATTTTTAATTGTGTAAATTTCTCGAATTCGATCGGGTTAGTCGCTTCACCTAACGTTGTAGTCTCCACACGTATTTTGTTAAGTTGCTTGTTGAATTACACATTTTCCATGAAAAGGACAGAAGTACTAGATACTAATTGGTGGTAACTTAACATTATTAGACAAAATTTTAATTTAATTTATTAAATAGTTCATTTAATTAAAGTTAATTATTCTAAAATTAAAAACAATTTTGCTTAAATTTTATTATTTAACAATTTTTATTGTTTTCGAAATTCAGGGTGCCTATTTTAGACAGAATTTTTAGAAGTTAAATTCATCTGTAATTTCTCGAATTCGATCGGGTTAGTCGCTTGATCGAACGTTGTAGTCTCCGTTTAAAAAATTCTATAATCATTGATTCTGTAATTGAAGTACACACCATAAAAAAGACAGAAATACTATTAATTAGTGGCATCTCAATATTATTAGCCAAAATTTCTGTTTAAAATTTTAAATTTTCATTAGTAAAATAAACATTTTTATGGGTGCAAACAATGGAAAAACTTGAAAATGTGTTAATTTGGCATTGTTCATGCTTTACCGTGTTTCTACATTTGTGACAATAATTTTATTATATTTTTGTAAAAAAGGCTCGTCTCCTAATCATTCTTAAACATTCTATGTACAAAGAAACAAATAGGCAAGATAGGTTGGTCGGACACCTTCTCAGGCATGAAGTTCTAATCAGGCATTTTAGAGGCAGAAACAGGAGTTAAGAGGAGTAAATCTAGGCTTAGATTAGATTACTTTTCGCAATTAGTTAAGGATGTGGGATGTTCTAATTTTAGGGAAATGCAAAAATTAGCTAATGATAGGAAAGAGTGGAAGTGCGTATCCAAACACTCTTAAGACTGACGACCTTATGATGATGATACAAAGGCGTTTCAGTTTTACTTTTTAATTTTATTAATTGCGCTCAGATTTCGTTCGTGTGGAAAAGGATTTATAATGGGTTATTGTATATATGGTTAATATGTAGATACTAATTAAAATTGTGTTTATGGTTACTTTTCTTTCTGGTTTTCTAATATTTAATAGTAGTCGAAAAGCACCAGCTTTGCTTACGACTTTCAACCCTCCTGTATCTTGCACAACCTCACCTCTATGAATTTATAGATGAAAAAATGGATGTAGACATCTTCCTTTACCAATAACTAGGGACTTCGTATAACCTAACCTAACCAATTGTGTAGAGAGTTGATTTTTTCGGAATTGTAATTTTAATCCTTTCTATTTTTGATGTTTATTTGTTAAATATTGACGTTTAATAATATTCCTTACTTTCTCTGCTATGATTTCAAAAAATTGTAAAAATATTAAAATTGTTTTACTTCGATAACCTTAAGAAAGATACATCTCACTATCAGTTTCAGAAAGAGAACGTGACCTGTTTTTTAAAATACGGAGCACAACTATATGCTCTTTTGGATTGCTAATGAATTTATCTTTGAATTTGACGTTCATTTCAAGTGTGTAGAATAAACTGAAGATCTCATGTTAAGAGATATTATCGAGTAGTAATACCTAGTACAATAATGATGGTACCGTCGAGTGGGATTTTACTGATGGAATAATTAGAGTGATTTACATAAAGACAAATAAGAATGATTCGCAGATAATCTTGTGTTCGGCATCATCCGTTAATAGCCTTGTTCATGTTAACGGTATAATTACCGTGGAAGATTGACAACAATAGATTTAAAAAAAAAAAATTGCAAACATACATTCGTACAACTGTGCGTCTGGATTTTATAATCGTGAGGGAAAAAAACGGGGTATTTCCTCTCTTTTTAAGGGTCAGAAGAATTGTGTTTTTTTTTGCAAACATTCGTGACGCACGCTCGTGATTATTAAAGGATGAAACTTTATACGTGTTTATGTGTGTCAGAGTAGTTATTCTTTTTGAAAATTTTCAGAATTGATTGCGGATCTCACAGGAGATGTTCTGGAACGAATGATGTAATGCCAGGTGTTCCAGAAATCTGATTTTCGGAATCGAACCGGCAAAAAGTTTGATGCGTTTATCGAGCAAAACATCGAAATTCGTACGAGTTCTCACAATGCGAATTTCGCGCACCTGTTCTATTTCATTAAGCATTCGTTAATTCGTTTAGACAAGTTGAAATCGTGTGGAATATACAGTTTTTTGCAAGAGGTTACTGACGTGAGCTAATACGTATTATTAGAACTGTGTATTTCGTGATTATGGGTTACGTATGTCTATTTTTAGGGTTCCGTAAGCCCGAATGAAAAACGGAACTATAGGGTCACTCGTGTGTCTGTCTGTCCGACTATCACAGTCAAGTTGCTCCAAATCTATTGGAAGCCATCTATAAGTTGCAATTTAGTAACACATATGAATTTCTGTGACCCACACACGGACGCAAAACGTAAATAAATTAATTTTGAACATGGGGGTCATTTTTCGTGGGTTAATAGGAAATTAAAAGAAAAAAGTTCTGCAAACTGTACCGTGTGACATATCAAACGAAAGGGCTTGTTGTAAGGGTCTCAAATATATTTTTATAATTTTAAAATAACTAGTTTTAAGGTTATTTAATAATAATAGATGAAAATTGACCTTTCCCCCTTTATCTTCGAAACTACTGCACCTAAAATTTTGAAAAAATTCAGAAAATAGTAAGCTTGCAGTTTGAATGTATGGGAAGACATGTTTTTTCAACTACAATGTTAAGTTAGTTCTCGGGTTAGGGTTCTGCACGTCCAATTGAAACACGGAACCCTATTAAGCGGAATGTAAAAACTGGGACATTTTAGTGTTAATAACTTCTAAACAAGGTAATGTGCAAAAATTTTACAGCAGTGGTGTGGTACACCTATTTAATACAAACGCCTTAACATGCTATTTTATTCACTGTATGGTTATTACGTTCTTGTTACGCTTTTGTATACAACCAAAGCTCCAGTTCTTATATTATTATCATTATGTGGACTGTGTTTGTTAATATTATATTTATAAATTTTGGCATGAAACAAAGTTAATACAAACAGTAAAATATACATATCTGATGTACATTCAAAATTATTCAACAAACTATAATAGCTAACAGGGGTAACCCATTTTAAATTATAGATATAGAAATATGGGGACCGTATACGGACCAGGGGAGTGAAGTCTGGATTTTATTGTACTGATCTTTAGCAAGAAAATAACATGTAATTGGTAAATCATTGCCTGCTTTACTACCCTAACTCACTTTTCTGAATCTCAATTCGAGTTAAATTCTCATAGAAATTATTTTCACCATTTAAGTACCTTACAATTTTTAATCGTTAAAATTTTGATGTGGGTAGTAATATTTTACTACTTTTTACAGTATTAGGATGCTAGATAGGTATATATACGCAACAATAATAATTCATAGTTTCTCAGTTGTAAGAAGGATCAATGAGATCAAGCTACTAGTAAACATCCGCTTATAAATTATTCCATGTAATACATCGCATTTATTGATTATTATTTAAAAAAATTGCCTCCTATTGTTTTCGCAGAATATTATCTTCTTTGTAAAATAAAAATAGCAGTAACCGTATTATTATAACCGTTTCACGGATTATGGGTTTTCTTTCATTTGAAAGATCGTGTAAGTGAGCTTAAAAATATAACTGTCTTTCTGGAATTTAGTCCAAGACAATATTGTTGTTATGTACCTAATGACATTAGCAATTCACAGAACACCGTATAATGAAATGAAACATTACATAAGTCAACAATTAATGTAACGTACCGTCAGGTATAGGTATGTACAAACAACAATTTCACACGATAGTTATTATTTAAAATTCAATTATTGAAAGTAACTTTTCTACTAGTTAGTTTCCCAGATAACGGCTCTTTTTCATAACAGAGCTAACCAATACCTGTTCTATGAATTATGCCCTTTTCTTTTCCATACACCTGCTCCAACATGACAATTGTTAATATTGCTTTTCTTATAGTAGGTGGCATTTGTAAATTTTATTGGTAATTACCTGCAGCAAGATGTGTACTGTTGGGAAAAATAACTGCATTACAAAATGTGACACACAAAACTAAATATCACCAAAATGTCTGTATTTATAGAATTTATGAAATATTTACATACCGATCTTTTAAAAAACAAGGAGATTTTCCGCTCGTTTTGATATAAAATTGATAAAAGGAAACCATTGCTTTTTAATTAAAAGGACAAAGCAAAGTAACGTTTGTCATCGAAATTAGAGATGCACCGGGTAGTGATTTTGCCGGGTACCGGATAATCGTGTACCCAGCATTAGCTGTGCCGGTTAATGGTACATGTCTTCGTTCTTGGGAACTTCTCATTATATACCACCCTCACCAACGTTCCATATCACATTATGTTTCGTTCAAAGAGCCGTTTAAACGTTTAACCCAGGAAATTTTAGTTCTTGGCTGGAGTATTTTCAACAAAAGGGTTTAGTTGAAACCTTTGAAACGATCAAAGTGACAAAAGCATACTAATTAATAAGTTATTGTTAATCAAAACCTGATATACCAACAAGCGACAGAAATTGTAACAGTTCGGTCATACTGATCTGTATTCTTGTTCACTAGAAAGAGTAAACACAAAAACTGTATCGAAATAACAAATAATTTGCAATAGTAATCAATAAATACGAGGGTGGATTGATAAGTTTCCGGCCTAACCAAGAGATGACGCCACTAGGCCTACCTTGAGGTGACATTCTATAGTACCATCCTTGGATAGCTTGTAGCTATAGTTTCAGCCCGATCTCCTTGCTAGTGTAGGTTTGACAGCACGCTGAACAAGACGCCTCTGTGGTTTTCGTAAAAATGGAAAAGCAGGAAAATCGTGCTGTCATCAAATACATTTATTTGAAGGGGTTAACGCCGAAGGAAATTAAAAAAGAGATGGACTCAACACTGGGGACATCCTCCCCGTCATATTCAACCGTTAAGCAGTGGGTTTCCGAGTTTAAAAAGGGTCGTGTGAGCACCTCTGATGGGCCTCGCTCAGGACGCCCCGTTGAGGTCACAACTCCAGATATGATCGAAAAAATTCATCAAATAGTGCTGGGAGACCGCAGATTGAAAGTGCGTGAGATAGCTGAGACCTGTAAGATGTCATATGAACGTGTGCAACATATTTTGCACCAACATTTGCATATGGAAAAGCTCTGTGCAAGATGGGTGCCGCGTTTGCTAACAGTCGACCAAAAATTGATTCGAAAAAACATTTCTACCGCAAATTTGTCATTGTATAAGCGTAATCCAAGCGAATTTTTGCGTCTATTCGTAACCGTTGACGAAACGTGGGTCCACCACTACACTCCTGAAACCAAAGAACAGTCTAAACAGTGGATTGGACCAGGGGAACCAACTCCAAAGAAGGCAAAAACAATTTTTTCGGCGAACAAGGTTATGGCTACTGTTTTTTGGGATGCAAGAGGTATTATATACATTGATTACCTTGCAAAGGGTAATACTATCACTGGTCAATACTACGCAGACTTATTGCAACGTTTGAGCCACGAGGTGAAAATTAAACGACCTCATCTGGCGAAGAAAAAAATCTTGTTTCATCACGATAACGCACCAGCGCACACGTCAATCGTTGCGACGGCTAAAATCAACGATCTAAAGTTTGAATTGATGCCGCACCCTCCTTACTCTCCAGACCTAGCCCCGAGTGACTATTTTCTGTTCCCTAATCTCAAAAAATGGCTTGGCGGTAAGAGATTTGCGGACAATGAAGAAGTAATCGAAGCTGTAAATGGTTATTTTGAGGAGCTTGACGAATCAGTCTATAGAGATGGCATTAATAGACTGGAACACCGCTATGAGAAATGTATCAGCCTTGGAGGAGATTATGTTGAGAAATAAAAAAAAAAATTTTTTAAAAACCTTGTTTTTCTTGGTCAGGCCGGAAACTTATCAATCCACCCTCGTAATACAAATTAGGACAATTAAACGACTTAATTACTAATTTTAGGTAATTTGTTTATCATACTTATTAAATTATTATTGCTAGTGTAACCGGCGTCATTATCCGGTATCCGGTCGGATCCTAGAAAAAAGGTGCCGAGTCCGAGAGGTACCGCATCCAAATCGGGTATCCGGCCGATCTTTCTAATCAAAATCCAAGTGCCGCAAAGCACATGAAGATTTTGAAATATCCTACCTTTACAATCCTGATTCTAATTTTGCCTGTTTTGAAACTAGAATATATATCTTAAAGTTTCGATATGACGGAGCAATGATTGTAGTGCTAGATTCTAGTTTTCCCTTAAGACATACATCGAAAATGATTTTAAGTATACTTGATTGGCGCCTAGTCGTGAAGTTTCGCTTCATAAACCAGGAAAAGCGAAAAGAAAATTCATTCGGGGGACTATAGTAGAACAACTCAAAAAATGTTAAACTTATTATAAATAAATAATAACCTTAAAATTATTATAATTGAACAGTTTGATTTGTGATGAATTTCCTTATTATCATTAAATATTGCTCTATTTTGTTATATAATTTCTAACCGCTTGCGAACTTTCACAAACATTTACGTATGAGTACCTACACTAAATTTTCTGGTGTTATTTCTTATCATTAGGCGACATGTAAATTATTATTAAATTGCTTCCGAATTCCCGCCTACGCTCGTTCAGCTCCAGCTGAGACCACAGGTTTCCGATCAGTTTTAAACGTCACTACTTTACACTTTAAAGGCGTGATCGATTGTTTTCATTGGGAAAAGTTGTGTACCTATACACACGTAATGAAAGCAATCTACAATTGTTAATGCTATTAAAGGATTATAAGGTACACTTGAGTGCACTTTATCTTACCGTTAATACCGATGTGTTTCCTGTAACACGAACGGTAACGAGTCGAATTAAACTTTTCATTTGTCTTACGTCACAACTTACCGCCTGGTATAATATGTCATTACCAAGTTGTAAGTGATTTAATTAATTTATTGGCGACTAATTTAAATTCATACTGGCGGATTTCGTATCACAGAATTTTCTCTCTCTCTCGCTGTGTCTGTGTGTCACCTTATTTGTAATGCAAAACTGTTCTATGCATAGATTTCTTTAATACATTTTTAATGTTTCGTTACTTGTAGTTGCTGAATTCAATATTTTTATATCTTCTTTTTTCTTTATTTCAGGTAAGTCCGCTGCGTGTAGTGATTTGAAAAATTGGTAAGTCCTTAAAATAGCATATACAATGTAAGAAAACTAAAAGCTCAACTTGCACTCAATTAACGAAAGCTCTCATATAGATAAATAATAATATACCTAATATGCTATTCGTAGGTTGTGTTTGAGTTTTGATGAATATGAAAGTGACTGCAAATACTACGAGATATATAATAAGTGAAACATAATAATTTTAATTGAAATGATCGTTAATATCATAATAATTACGATATTAAAAAAGCTATTTGCAGTTTCATCAGGTTATGTTATAAATTTATAAGGGTAATAATTTTATGCTCTGCAAATTTGAAACCATAAGAAACGAGATATTAGCAAAAAATCGATTTTAGTGACCTTTGACCTTGAATATCTTAAGACGCGGACACAAGAATTTGTGTATGACAAATAAAAGGTTTATACAAGTTTACAGTTTATTATCTCTCATTCCGAGGTATAAAATGACTGAATTAAAAGTAAACGCAATTATTATGAAATCCTAACTTCCTAACTAATTTTGTAAATGCGGATATGAGTTTGTTAGTTTCTACCATTTCATGCCTTATCATCTCGAAACTTTGTACTCACATTGTCAGGGGTGCCGAAAAAAAAGGTCGAAGAGTAATTTTAATCCAGAAAAGAAATACTGTTACCGAGGAATAGAATAATTAGTTTTATGTGATCGTCGATGATATACATTTAGAACATCAACACGAGTGAAGCCGCGGATAAAACTTTGTCTACAATAAATGGATTTAGATTTAATTGAATTACAATTAGATAAATTACCACCAGATAAGAAAGCGATCATGGGTTGTGTAATATTTGGATTATAAGTCTTAAGCATGTCTTTTGTGATCATTTTTTATGTTTGGTAAGAATGCTGCTATCATGGATGCTTCGAATCCTATAAGGATGAACTCGGCATAACAACCTACTGAACGAGGTAATTTTTCACAAATGGTGAATCTTTGCGTGGTTCAATTTTCCCTTTGATGAATTAAGCTGTGATTTTGCAATTGTTCATTTTTAATAAAAATGCTTCTCACGATATGCCATTTGTGTACTTGCATATCAAACAATATTTTCTTGAATGTTAACCCGCATAAAACGTTCAATCTACTATCTATATAAATACATATTCGTCAGATGATTTATGATTATGGTGCATTTGTTATATATTATAGCTATTCAACGACGGCTATTACACTATTTCATGTGTTTGCGAAACAAGCGGCATTTTCTGCACTGAATCTATTTAACTTCGTGTCCGAAACTAATAAAAACATTAGAATTACTTATAGTGCAAACAACGCACGATGCATAAGAAAAGTTAACCGGGTATAGAAATATGAAAAAAGAGGTTAATTGACGAATTAAAGCTGTTTCTGCAATCTTTTAGGTTTATTGTTTTGTCAATGAAAATTGTACTCATTGTCAATGAAACCGAGAATGACGGCCCTCTATAAGTTGGTCAAGAAGACACTGTTGATCAATTTAATAGGTTTTATTTGTAATAAGTGACAATTGTTTCGCCGCGTAACGTTGATTGTCTCAAAACATTGAATTTTTTGTTAATATCAATAATTAAGTAATAATCACGCTTCTTATTTTTAATATTTGCTGATAAATATAGTCTGTCTAATTTGAAATAACTATGTTGATGGGAAGTGTAAACTGTATCAATTAATCTGAAATTGTTAGTCAAATTAGAGGCAGCATTTATTTATTTTTATAACTAGTAATTATGAACTAATTCATACAGTTTACACTTTTCTCCGCAGTAGTCGTATTTTTCAATAAATCAGAGACCAAACCGAAGCTGCTCTCCGAATATAAGCTGATGTAGTGTTAAGGCATGCTAGTATGGAAATTTTCTGCTAACTGTAGTAGTAGGTATTTCGAAAAGTTTGGTCAATCAGGTTCGTCGCTTGATCTAACGTTGTAGTCTCCATTCAAAAAATCGTAAAATTACATGGTAAACTGCACTTTTCTCAAAAAAAGAGACAGAAGTATTGCTAATCGGTGCTAAAATTTCTATAAAACATTTTTAACTTAAGAATTATCGGTATTTAAAGAAATATTATTTTCCAAATTCAGGATGTGTATTTGTGTGTAGAAAGAACTGGTATTTTTAATTGTGTAAATTTCTCGAATTCGATCGGGTTAGTCGCTTCACCTAACGTTGTAGTCTCCACACGTATTTTGTTAAGTTGCTTGTTGAATTACACATTTTCCATGAAAAGGACAGAAGTACTAGATACTAATTGGTGGTAACTTAACATTATTAGACAAAATTTTAGTTTCATTTATTAAATAGTTCATTTAATTAAAGTTAATTATTCTAAAATTAAAGACAATTTTACTTAAATTTCACTATTTAATGGTTTTTATTGTTTTTGAAATTCAGGGTGCTTAAATTCATCTGTATTTTCTCGAATTCCATCGGGTTAGTCGCTTGATCGAACGTTGTAGTCTCCGTTTAAAAAATTCTACAATGACTGATTCTATAATTGAACTACATACCATAAAAAAGACAGAAATACTATTAATTTGTGACATCTCAATATTATTAGCTAAAATTTCTGTTTAAAATTTTAAATTTTCATTTGTAAAGTAATCCTAAAATAAAAAACATTTTTACTTTTAAGAAATTATCACTATTAAATCATGTACCGCACCTTGTTTTCAAAATGCAGTATACTTGTTTTACACAGAACTGATATTTTTAGCTTCGTTAAATTGATTTGTAACTACTCTAATTCTATATCGGGTTAGTCGCTTGATCTAACGTTGTAGTCTCCATACCAAGAATTATAAACTCACTGGTTGTAGTCGAACTACAGCACACTTACCATAAAAAAGACACAAGTACTACTAATCAGATTGTTTATTAGTAAAGTAATTCTAAAATTAAAAACATTTTTAAAAATTAAAAATTATTACTCTTTAATAATGTTCTTTGATCTCGAAAAGCACGATATATTTTTTACAAAACTTATATTGATAATTGCTTTAAATTCATTTGTGATTTCTCAAATCCAATCGGGTTAGTCGCTTAATCAAACGTTGAAGTCTCCACGCAAAAAATTGTAAAATCAGTTGTTGAATTACACATTTTCCATAAATAAGACAGAAGTATTACTAGTTAGTGCTACCGTAATGTTATTAGACTATTTATGTTTTAAAATTGTTTATATGTAAAATAATTCTGAAATTAAATCATCTTTAGCTTAAAAAATTATCACTGTTTGATAATATTCCTCATTCTCCGAGTACAGGATGTTTATTTTACACAACTATGTATCAACTGTATTAAATTCATCTGTGATTTCTTTATTCAATCGGGTTAGTCGCTTGATCTAACGTTGTAGTCTCCACACAACAAACTGTAGAATTATTGCTGAATTGCACATTTTCCATAGAAAAAGTGTTCCAATCTGTTACTTAATATTAATGTGTACATAAATACCAACAAAAGTTTGCAAAATAGTTAACGATTAAAAATAAAAACAGCTTTAACTAAAATGTAGCGTGTTTTTGATAGGTATCCCTTATTTTAAGGTTATTACATTGATACTGTTTATCTATTTTAAATAATATAAGATAGACAATAGCAAACCAACGAAAGTAGGTACTGTGTAGGTACTTATTGTTTTATTACTACTACTATAATAAGTCTTAATGAAAACTCAAAATTGGAGATGCACAGGATGGTGATTTTACTGGGTACCGGATAACCAAAACCACTACGGTTGATGGTTTATATTGTGGTAGGCTTTCCATTAAATGTCACCTCTACTCAAAATATTTCAACGCTTAATATAAACAAAAGCAAAACAAGGAATTCATGACTCTGGCCGTGAATAGCTCCATTTGTTGGTGGGTCTCGAGTTCATTAGGTATAATTGACCATGAGATAAATAGATAGAAACATTTTGCGAATTATAGAAGCTGTCATATAGGATTTACAATTGCGTGTATGGCCAATGTTTTCGTTTAGAGAAAGACCTAGAGTAATGTTGACGAAAGCGCTTGTCAGCCACGCTACTATCCACACCCAATTTTCGTCAATGAATCTTATCGTCGTATTAAATCGTTGTCTACGTAACAACTTTAACATTGAAGGCAGTACGTGAAGTAGCTATATGACTAAAATAGTAGTCTGTTTTTCAAAAATTTTAAACAGCAATTGTATCAGCTCCAAACAGAAGAACTGCCTCATCATCATCGTAAGATCGTCAGTCCTAAGACTGGTTGGACACGCACCTCCATTCTTTCCTATCCTGAGCTAATCTTCGCTAAAACTCCACATCCTTAACTATTTGCGAACAGTAATCTAATCTAGTTTATTCCCGTTTCTGCCACTAATATGTCTCTGACTAAACCTTCATGTCTGAGAAGATGTCCTACCAACCTATTTCGCCTATTTCTTATTGACTTCCATAGAGTTCTCTGTTTAATAACCTTCTCTATCCACGGTATCCTCATCATTCGCGTGTAACACCACATTTCAAACGCTTCTAACCTTTTATATTTTGTCGCGCCTACCGTCAATGTTTCGCACCCGTATAGCGCCGCGCTACAAACATACACCTTTAAAATATACATACCCAAAAATAATTAAGATGCATAAAGAATGTCCGTATTTTGAGTAGCTGTGAATCTACGATAATTTTCACTATATGAGCACCTCCTTCCATCTCTCAGGAGCTTCTGTCCCCTTGTCTATGGTGACACTTTAGGTTCCGTTCCTAAATCCGTATGTCTGTGTAGGTGATATAAAAAATCACGGGTGTAAGAAGTGTTTTCCATAGATTAAAAGTGGCTACACGCCATGATAATTTCAATTACTACCTTGGAAGAAATTTCATATTTTTCGAAAGTAAAAGCCTTAATTAAACAGCTTACTGCAACACGTCACTGTTATGAAAATGTAAAACGGATTTACCTGTTCTTTTTCTTCTTGTGGAGAGAAAATATATTAAAATGTGTTTTTGTTTTGATAAATGACTAGTGGAAATAGAATGTTAAGTAGCAATTAAAATCTGAAACGTCTACTGGAAAGATCCTTGGATCTGTATATAAATATAACATTCCTGTTAGCTTCACGGTTCTCTCACTCGAATTTTTATGCTTTTTTCAGAAATCGCTAGACTTGTCCATTGAGTTCTAACGGGACCTGTTTCAAGTATATTAATGAGGTCTTTTTATAAAAAGATCTATTGCTCTTTAAGCGTTCCGTCTTTCCGATTTAACATGACGCATTGACGAGTTATACATCAAAATATCACTTCCTACGTCTGAATAAGAGATAGTTTTTTTATTTTTTGGCGTGGCCTCTGCAAGTCTACTAAAATCAATGGAACGGAAAAAGGTGATCGAAAATATACTGCTTCTTTCACCGAAATAAACATATGACTAGGAAAAGCTTTAAATGTAATAAATTTTAAAATTCGTTACTTTTATTATTAGATCTGGTTGAATAATGATAAAGGTGTGACCGATGACTACTATCTTTTTCTAGTGAAATGAGCACTAACTCCGTTTACTAGTTTAATTTCACGTCACCCAAGATTAAAAAGAATCCCTTTATGTGGTTATGTAACAGGTCAATTGAAAAGTCCCCGGCCTAAAATAGTAAAACATATTTTTTTTGCAAAATTCGTTTTTTTATTCAACATAATTCCCTTCAAGGGTGATACACTGATTATAGCGATCCTCCAACTTTTCGATACCATTTTTGTAGTACGATTTGTCCTTTGCTTCAAAATAGGCCTCAGTTTCGGCGATCACCTCTTCATTCGACGAAAATTTTTTCCCAACGAGCATTCTTTTGAGATCTGAGAACAGGAAGTAGTCGCTGGGGGCCAGATCTGGAGAATACGGTGGATGCGGAAGCAATTCGAAGCCCAATTCATGAATTTTTGCCATCGTTTTCACTGACTTGTGAGACGGTGCATTGTCTTGGTGAAGCAGGACTTTCTTTTTCTGCAAATGCGGTCGTTTCTCGGCGATTTCGTCCTTCAAACGGTCCAATAACGCTATGTAATAGTCGCTGTTGATGGTCCTTCCTTTTTCAAGGTAGTCAATGAAAATTATTCCACGCGCATCCCAAAATACAGACGCCATAACCTTGCCAGCCGACTGTTGCGTTTTTGCACGCTTTGGAGCGGGTTCATCGTGTGCAGTCCACTCCGATGACTGTCGATTGGACTTCGGAGTGAAATGATGGAGCCATGTTTCATCCATTGTCACATATCGACGCAAAAACTCGGGTTTATTACGCGTGATCATCTTCAAACACTGCTCTGAATCATCAACTCGTCGTTGTTTTTGGTCAAAAGTGAGCTCGCGCGGCACCCACTTTGCACAGAGCTTTCTCATACCCAAATATTCGTGAATGATGTGATGTATACGTTCCGTTGATATCTGTAGAGTGTCTGCTATTTCATTCAATTTCAATTTACGGTCATTCAAAATCATTTTGTGGATTTTTTTAATGTTTTCGTCCGTAACAGCCTCTTTTGGGCGTCCACTGCGTTCACCGTCTTCGGTGCTCATTTCACCACGTCTAAACTTAGCATACCAATCCTTGATGGTTGATTTTCCTGGGGCAGTGTCCGGAAATTCGTTATCAAGCCAAGTTTTTGCTTCAACTGTATTTTTTCCCTTCAAAAAGCAATATTTTATCAACACGCGAAATTCCTTTTTATCCATTTTTTTCACAATAACAAAAGTTGCTTCACTAAAAATGCTATAATTCACAAACTAATGATCCGACAGCCGTCAAATTTATAGACGCGTTTTTTGAAGGTTAGGACTAACTGAAAATCATATGGATTTAGTTCTAGTGCCGCCATCTGTGTGTCAGGTCGGGGACTTTTCAATTGACCCTAGTATAATGCATTTATTGTAAATTGTGCCAACTCATACATTAAATTGAAACAGTATTTGCGATGGTATCTTGGCTACCAGAGGTGTAGGTCAAAATAGAACTATTTTTAACCTTGACCCAAAAAGGTTTTTGCATTAGCTACTTTTAGTAATTGTTTTTTTTTATAAATGATGAGACACGCCTACATACATGCAATTCACTGACACTGACTTGAATACGTACCTCCACTTCTTCCTTACTTGAGCCAATCATCCCATTTTTCAAAAATTACAGCAGCCTACAAAAAAACATCTCTATTTGCGAGTTATTTATTTATTTTGTCCTTTTCAAAGTAATCCCCACCAGATATCATAAACTGGTACCAACAGCTTCTTAGCAATCTTAATGCGATGCTCTTTTTGGTCGAAATTGAGCAAGTTTGGTACGAATTTCACGGCAACCCTTCTGATGCCAAAATCATTGGTAAGAATCGAATGGCAAGAACCAATCGATATGTTTAGGTCCTCAGATACTTCTGTAACTGTGATTGGACGATTGGCCAATACTCTTTTCTTCACTTCATCAATGTTTTCGTCTGTTGTTGACGTGCTCGGCCGTCCGGCACGCTCTTTGTTGTTTACATCTTCTCGGCCCTCTGAGAACATTTTGTACCAACGATAAACGTTGGTTCGATCCAAAGTAGCTTCACCATATGCCACAGTCAACATTCTGAATGCGTCAGCTCACTTGGTTTTGTTTTTCACACAAAATTTGATACAGATTTTTTGATCCATTTTTTCTCATGAACAAAAATACGCAGTATGGTCAAATTGTTACAATTTCTGTCGCTTGTTAGTATATCATAAGTTTTGATTAATTATAATTTATTACTATGATTTTGTTACCTTGCAGACTTTTAGTGTTTATGAAGATTTTAGACTCGTTTCAACGGTTTCAACTCTCGTTGAGAATCTACCGACCAAGAATTAAAATTTCATTGGTTTAGTATTTTAACGACTTTTTGAACGATACTTAATTTGGTTTGGAACGTTAATGAGGGTGGTATTTAGTGAAAAGTCCACCAGAACGAAGACATGTACCATTAACCGGCACAGCTAATGCTGGGTACACTGTTATCCGGTACCCGGCAAAATCACGATCCGGTACACCTCCAGTACAGACAGTGTAAAAATTTACTGCCTACTGTGGGTTTCAATTATGTTAAACAAGGTCCATTTTCTAATAAGAGTTGTTAAATTTACTATATAAAATAAAAAATATGTTGGTACAACTTAAACTTGAGAATTTAATCAACATTATAGTTCTTCAAACCCAAAAATTAATAATCGTATCATTGCGATTTTGTGAAGCATAGCAAGTGTTTAAATAGAAAAATTATTTATTTAACATAGGTTACGTTCCCAACCTTTAAATTTTCTCATGCAACAGTTGCGGGCCATTTAGTGTAAATTATTGATTTCTAAATTAAGTTAAATTGTAAGTTGAGCAACGAGAGCGTTTCGATACCTAATACCAACTAACGAAACTCATTTAGCAACGGTTTAAAAAGATCAGTGTTTCTGATAGCGTCGTTTGCCTGACAACGGCGTTACTTTACACGCTGAACAACTTTAATTGAGGAGAATATCTTTTGTTGCTATCTAAATATTCATTTATACTGAATAGACAATCTAAAGGCGTCTTGTAAATCATAAATAATTATTTGTTTTATACTGCAGACAGTACTAAATATTTATTTCGTACAGAGACAAAAATTAGTATGCTTATTTTTGCAGATGAAATAGGTAGCAGTATTAGCATCTAGCAAGGAGGAATTAGAGATAACATTAAATAAAATGGAAGTGGTATTGACAAAACACTATTGTATGAAAATAAATAAACATAAAACAAAAATAATGATAAACAGGGGAAGTAAAAGTAGGGAAAAAGAGCGAATATAAAGATAGGAGACGAAAAATTAGAAGAAGTGGTTGATTTTCGGTATCTAGGAAGTCAGATAACTCAGGATTGAAGGAACAATAGAGATATAAATCAAAGGAGAGGGCAGGGTCGAGTAGCCTTCAATAAAAAGAAGTCACTTTAATGCTCACGAACGGTTAATTTGGGAAACAGAGTATTAAAGGTGTATTTCTGTGGCGCGGCACTGTACGGGTGCGAAATAAAAAGGTTAGAAGCGTTCGAAAGGTAAAATACACAAGTAGTTATGGATGTGGGATGTTCTTGTTTTGGAGAATTGCGAAGATTAGCTCAGGATAAGAAAGAGTGGAGATGCGTGTCCAGTCAATCTTAGGACTGACGACCTTAAGACGTTGATAAAAAATAATAGAAGTAATAACTTTTCTATCCACTGGTGATAATCCGTACTACGAATATTTACAAAAAACATTCAGGAACAAAACAAAACTTGTATTTTACTTTTATATTTGTACTTTAAATAAAAATATTTCTAATGAATCACATCCCTACTGGCCACATGCTTTGCAATTCATATCAGGAGATATGGGAAGGGCACATTAAAAACCGGATACCACTTATGTACTGTGTAATAATACACTTGTTCTAAGTGTATATCCTATTCGTATTTCATAACTAAATGGATAATTACATGCTTGTTCAATTATCTACATCAGTTTTGATTTGAAAACGACCTTTTGATTGAAATTGTTTTATAACAATTATTTTATAATAATTATTGATATTATTGAAAGTGCAATTTATCACCGGGCTAAGTGCACACTTGTGTTATTTTATAATAAATTGAATTCGTCGAAAGGTTGTCGCACGAAACGATGTAATTTTTACGTGGCCTTCTTCGAAAGGTTGCTTTAACTAAATTAGGGCATACAGAGTTTGAATTTTAGATTTTTAGTTTCATCGTCAGTATTTATTCTTTGAATCTATTTTTATAGATTAGCAATTCAGTGAAAGTTAGAGAAATGATATAACATAACGAATAAATATTTTTTTTATTTGTACAAAACCATCTTCTTTTTATGCTGTGGTTCACGTTTGCGTTTCATCATCATCTTAAGGTTTTCAGTCCTAAAACTGGTTGGACACGTACCTCCAATCTTTCCTATCCTGAGCAAAACTTCGCATTTCCCTAAAACTACAACAACCCACATTACTCTTTATTTAGCATTTAGGAGGATTTTGGTTCAATTCCGGGAATTTGCTTACAATAATCCAAGTTTTTCTATTGTTCAAATGTTTACTAATTTTTCACCATTTTTTTCGATTAATCTTTGCCTGTCGTAGTCCACTCGTTCCTAAAAGAAGGACGAGGAAAGCCTTCCTTCCTACCCTCTTGCTTTGCATTACAGAATTAGTAAGAAAAAAGCTTTTATATAATCAATATTTTCTATAAAAAAATTTACCAGAAAGACTTTTTTCATTCACAGATTCAGGTGAAAATATCTCTTTCCTTCATTTCCAGTTGTTTGACAATGGTCAACCATAAAAATTATTGCTGTTAGATCTCTTATTTTAAGAAATATTCTGCATTGCCTTTTATAAGTACAACAAAGCTTCCCTGCAATTTTTTTTTTTCAACACCTATACCGTTTATATTCCAATGCATGTATTAATATCAAAACATTACACTCCTTTTCACGTCTTGCATGTCCCTGCCAACGTTTCGATTTGAATTCATTCGTTTTTTTTTATCTCGGGCGTGATTTTTTAATCATCATGCAAGTCCTTTTTTGTTTGTGGGTCAATGTCTGGCGTTGCATGTATATACCCACACTGAGAAACGCACACACACAAGGTGTGAAATATTTTACTAATGCGTCGTTTTTTTACACTCGATGAATTAGTTGTAGTACGATCACAAACTTACTCAACCTAATTATAAAACAGTAAATATTAATTATATTGAATATAACAAGACTGTCGTTGAGTTTTTGTACTATGAACGCCAAAGTAGACAAAGTACCTAAAATGTGTAGGTTTAACTAAATATTAGAGACCAGAGACACTTCTTTTCCTCAGAATTATATAAAAAACTAATTATTTTATGATTATGATTATTACTTATGATCAACAAATTTTGGGGAGTAACAGGTGGAAGGGGTTGTTCATAAATACGTTCGCAAATAAAATGGGAAGGTAAAAGGTATTGCTTAGCGTGACAAGATTTGACAAAGGGAGAGAAGGGCTAACGTTATGTGATGTTTGGAGTTCAATTTTATTTTAACGTTTTTCTTAACTTGACAGTTCTTAATCATTCTCATTGCTATTTTGAATTACAAGAAGTCGTTTATAGGGGCGTGGAGTAGCTTTTGTGATGTAATATTTATTAGGGGGGTCGCTGAAAGTCTGATGAAATAATGGTTGATAAATTCTCATAAAAAGTTTTTTTAAAGCCAGATTTTATTTTGCGACTAAGAAATCTCATAAATTTGTCTATATTCCAAAATTTAGTTTTTGTTTTGTAATATTTTCGAGTATGAGCCGATAATGTTGTGGTTGTAGAATCAGATTCCAAATTTGTCAGTGATGTAATCGAGTCTTACACGTAAACGGAAATCGGCTGGAACAATTTAATTGACCACTTTTAAGTTCACGCAGACGTTAATTGCTCCAGGAAAAATCGATATGTCTGATCGTTTGCTTCTTTTAGCATGAGCTTCAACTGTAAAAAAATTGACTTTTTTACTTCTTTCACGACCGTTCAATCGAGCCTGGTTCTTGTTTGTCTCGCGACCGAATCATTTGATAAATCATCGAGCTGTCAGACGGTGATAATGTAAATTGCCGAATTAATTTCGTCATTATCTTAAAATGGATTGTCGGGTACTTGCTTCCCGTATCATTAATAACGAACAGGTTGTTGATTTTCAAAAAACTAATTGAGACGATCGACATCTTTTTCCCATTAGTGTGTCTTAAGGGGTTTTTATACAGGGCGTCTCAAACGTAGTGCGATAAATGTATTTTTCCTGAAGTGCAAGAAATTATTAATAGTTTTAAGAATTTAACGAGGAATCCTGTTGAATCCTTTTGTTACACATATTCAGAGGGTACATTGTGTATTAATAAATAATTAAAAAACCATTTGAAATGGTTGTGTTATTGTAAAATCCGTTAATGTAGCTTAATATTAATCAACTACACAATCGTCAAATCAAATGACAAGCGTCAAGTCAAATGACAAACAAGTCCTTCATGCAAGCGTCAGTTCTTTCGGGATATCATAAAAAAATATCTGGTCAAGTTCGTAGTTAGGTGAAAATTGATACTGAATTATAAACAGGTATGATATCTTGTAGTAAAGGTAATTGTAATTTTTATGGGGTTCGTTAGTAGCCTATGTCCTCCCATTAAAAAAATTAATTACAGTAGTAAATACACGTACGAATAATAAAAGAAATAGAGTCGCGCAAAAACGTTCGGTTTTTGACGTATTTCATTTGCAGCGATCATACAGTTGTGGCAATTATTAGCATCCAGCTTCTAGAAAGCTGTTTGTCATTGTAAATGATCCGTTATATTTTGTAAACCAGTCGTATGCTTAACATAGAATTTTCATTTGATACATAATTTGTTTATAAACTCATGAATCCTAAACCTAATATTCTTTCGTCGTTCTGTTGGATTTAAAATTTATCAACAGCATATATCATTATAGAATGTAAGGGAAGTTAAGTTAGTACGTTCGGTATGTTCCTGCACATATGTGAACGTGTATGACGATGTTGATGATGTGTTACGGATAATAGTAGGTGTATTTTAAAAACATAGTGGCTCTACGATTTGCAGTTAGCAATAATGGTTTATAGTAAGTAAAATGAGGAAGACACAGAGCAAGGCTACATGTAAAATATTAGTATCGTTTTCTGGCTATCGTGTTAATTAAATTGGCTTGCACTCTTTTTATACACGCAACAAACATACGTACAATTTATGTTTATGGTTATAATACCATTCGACTTAAATGGATTTGTGTGCGTGTCTTGAGTAAGCCGAGTGTCAATAATGTCGAGTAAAAATACATTATAATATAGAAACGGTGTGTACGTAATTTGTTAGTAAATATTTATTGCTCTAACACGGAATGTACATACTGCCAAGTTAATAGCCACAGTTACCGTGCCTTCTGTGGCACGAAAATATGTAAATGCAAACACAGAGAGCTATTAGAGGTGCATCCTCAAGGAATTTCCTTGTTGTCGCCCGCAAACGTTTTGCGGTTTCGCGATTAATGAATTGTCTACTACTTGTATTAGTAATTTTAGTGGGAACCAAACAACGCGAATGTTTATTCATGATACCTACACAAGTAATATTTGACCCCAGGTGACCATATCATTAAAAAGTAAATGGAAATTTTTATTGAAAAATAGCCCGAGCACGTCAACAACAGATGAAAACATTGATGAAGTGAAGAAAAGAGTTTTGAGAAGTCGAGAAGTTCTAAGGACCTAAACGCATATCGATTGGCTCCTGCCGTTCGATTTTTATCAATAATTTGGGCATGAGACGAGTCGCCACGAAATTAATACCGTAATTGCCCAATTTCGACCAAAAACAACATCACATTAACATTGCTAAGGAGCTGTCTGTTGGACTCTGTCCTAACTGGTGACGAATCATGGGTTTATGATTATGACGTGGAAACCAAAGTTTAATCATCCCAATGGAAGCTACCGCACAAGCCGAGACCGAAAAATCCAAGTTAGGACGAATGTAAAGGTTTTGCTTACAGTTTTCTTCGATTGCAGGGGCGTGGTGCGTCATGAGTTCTTGTCACAGGGTAGAACGGTCAATAAGGAACATTACCTGCAAATTATTTGTAATTTGTGGAAGAACGAAAATTGGCTTTTGCACCATGATAACGCCCCTGCTCCACCATCGGTGCTTGTGTGGGCTAAAAACAAGTCGCTAATAATGCCCTTTGGGGTTGGGGGTGAGTGGGATCGAAAGAGGAGGTCTCCCCCATCACTGTACCATAAAAAGTTCGTGGCGGTCTCACCCCCATAAAAAGTTATGGGGGTTAGATGGGGGTGGGGTTAGGGGGGATCGAAAGAGGGAGGTCACCTGAGCAAAACCTCATAAAAAATTTGCGGCGGTCTCACCCCCATAGAAAGTTATAGGGGTTGAAAGTTGATTATTTTGACAATTTTCATACACTATAATTCAAATAAAATTCAATAAAATGATTATTTTCAAGCAGGTGGAGGTGGGGGATCGAAAGAGGGTGGTCACTGGAACAAAACCCGATAACCTAGCCTAACCTAACCTAACCTATTGATAAAGATATTTAAATAATGTTTTATATAACTTTCTCAATATTTTTATGTATTTTTCATTAGTTTTACCTTTGAATATTGTTTAAGAATGACTATATAAATATTTACATGCCTAGAAATGTATAAAAATTGGCATATTTATTAACTTTGAACCCC
>NW_020438937.1:1039494-1048414 GCF_000699045.2 Agrilus planipennis
TCAGCATTTACAGAAAGAGTATTCTCTGTTATGAACGCAAAGTGGCGGGACGACAGGAATAAAGCTTCATTAAAACTAATTAAAAATGAACTTTTAGTTTACTTAAATCTTTGTTTGCCATGTTTAGAGGCTATTAATGTATTTAAGAGCGACAGCAATTTGTTACTGGCTGCTAGGTGTAACAAAAAATATGTTTTTAAAAACAAAAAGTAAAATACTTTATTTTTATGCTGAGTACTTTTTTTTTAACCTTTGGGTCGAGAAATACTTTATGTAAAGCCTGAAAAGGTGGCAACCCTATCTTGCGTTGTCAGACAAAGGGTAATAGGCTGATACCGTCTTTTTGGCCGATATACACTGGTCGAATCTGGTCAGGAAGGTAGTAGTAGGCAACTACTTCAATTCCGTTGAAAGTTCCAAAAAACGCCAAGCTTTAACTCGTGGCCTGTGGCCTCTAAATGACCTTGAGTCGTCTAGAGGGGATCCCTCAATCGTTCCCAACGTTCCGCCTACCTCCGACACGCTTCCTGAGTCCTCAAAAGTGAATGTATGATGTGTTTGTTGTAATTGTTGTTGATGTTGTATGTGGCGGTATCCCGCCGAAGGCTCTTTTGGTGATATACTTCGAATTAATACACTGCTTTTCGTAATTGCACTTTATTTACACTATTTACTATTTCTTGATTTTGATATATAAATTGATTTGAATATAAATTGACTTGTTGAAGCTGAATTGTAATTGTTTGAATGAATATAATGATAATAATGAATATCTATCTTGGTCCAGGACTTAAATAGTCTGCACCAAAATAGGACACGCCTCTTAGTAACAGACCCGTTGGTCAATGCTACTTTTGTTGCTATGCACCCTTCAGCTACCCAGAGAAAGTCCGGCGTGACGTAGTTGGGAACTCGGACTTTCCCACCATTTGGTACCTACCTGAAGGGTGTAATAAAGAGGCCCAAAGCTGTTTGCAACACAATTTGAACATACATAGAATTACACGATATAGATATGATATACAATTATATACAAAAAAAAATACAAACTAAAATAACTATAAAAAAGAATATACATATATACACATCGACAGCGAACAGTGAAAGACTCGTTTATATTTGAATGCCCCTCGTATCTGTTTAATTTTAAATTATTTCTGTCTTGTTAGAATTAATGTTAAAGTTTGAAAATAATAAAATTTGATTATGAAAATTTAACAGTCTGATGTGCGTGTTCAAAATGTTATCTATCAAGATTTTATTGGTCACTTTTTTATTTTTCTTTTTGCAGGTAAGCCGCGTTGTCTACTGTTTACCAAACATTTCTCCGGGTCTTAGGGGGTAAGTTCTAATTATAACCTTTTGTTTCACATATTTCTTTCGATTGAGAAATTAATCGGATTTCTTTACCGCTGAATCGAAAGTAAAAAGAGGAACATAACCCAATTATGTCAGAATCGTTATAATTTTGTTGCGATTAACATGAAACAGCTAGGCACTTATTGTCATGCCTGAGTTATCACTATTATTTTTTTTAATGAACTGACTTACCTACTATACAATCTCTTGTTGGGTAATTTTCATAGTTCAGTTTCATTTCGATTAAGATAAAATAATAGCATTCATTAGCTGTCTAGGTTATGCGCTTTCAAAGATAATACTCACTGTGAAACTGCTTTTTGTTACTAATTAAGACGTTCGTCCGATACGCTGCTGTTTTTTATTGATTGTGAGTAAAAATTAAGAAAATATCAAGGTAATCCTTTTACTCAAACTATTTATCATATTTATCGTATAGCACAAGAATGCACAAAAGCTTTTGCGAAACAAAATGTCCTCTTAATAGGCGTAATTAATTATTACCTCTACTTTGTGTGTTGTATGGCGTACGCCTGATGCTTTCGACCATAAACCGTTAGAGTTTGTTTTGGTTGGTTAGGCTGTAGTACTTTGTCACAGGTGGTTGGGTGTATTTACCGATATAAATTATAATTTCAAAAATTCCATTGCGAATATTTATTCATGAAAGGCTATATAAATCTACTGTATATTTGAGTGTACGACGCCATAAATATCGTTTCTGTAAAGTATTATCCTTCTGTAGGCGTAGGCTTTAAACGTATGAAAATGTCCGTAAGTTAAAATTTTTTTCGTAGTTCTTAGCTGGATCCAATTAACTTAATATTTGATAGATTGATTAACTGTTAAAGAGTTATTTATTATTTCGAAAAAAAAGTTTACTAAATCTATGAAATAAACCGTAAAAATTTTGCTTAGATGAATAATCATTCAAGACAGGACTAAAGGGTTTTTAACGAAACGTGATTCTTTTTCTAACGCGACGAAAATTTCAAGAAATAATTGAAATGTAAATGAACTTATTTTTTAATACTACAATTTCCCAACGTGTATACTCTTTTCACACGTTCTCTCGTTTTGTACCCTGAAAATAAATTGCGCCTAGTAGTAGATTGTAGGAAGAAAAACGCTGTTTAATCGTAGAGTTTTTCGGATTTCTCTTCCTTTTTCTAAATGGAATCTAGAGTAATGAACATTTGACGTCTCGGAATAAACGAATTAACATCTCAGCAACTAATTGACCAATGAATTAAAAAGGCTTTATCATAATAATGCCTTAAGGTTAAAAAAAAGTGGCAAAAATTAACCATAAAATTAATAAACCTGATTAGAATTTTGAGGGGGCGCAGTGGGTACCCCTTGTGGGCACCATGAGGTGGCCCCCTAGGACAAACAAGGGAATGCCACATGTGGCCGTCGCGGGGAAAAATTATTGCTACCCCCACTAAAAATTTTTGGAAAAATAAACTTTATTATTAATAATAAAAAAAAATACAAAATTGAATGAGAAATATATTTTACCATTAAGCCACCTGAGGCTCGCACGGTACAAGGGGCATACCCCTTATAAATTCTAGTCGAGAACAAGTAACCAAAATACATACCCTTTTTATGCGCATGTATATAACATCGTTCTATGGAAAGAAATAATTATGGACAAGTTGATATTGTTTTAATTTAATTTTGCGTCGACAAGTTATTGACAACACACTGTATAATTTGCGTGTTATAAGATCATTACTTTATTGACCCGGAATATTTTTATATTTCGAATGACCTCTTGGAAAGCACGAGATGTCAGCACTTCTGGAGCTCTTCTGTGACATTATTATTACCGATCTTTTAAAAAGTGGGTATCTTGTATGTCTGTCGCGTTCACTTTCGTTGTAAGTAATTAATTATTGCAATTTATTTATGTTGTGATTGTGGTAGTTTTTCAGTTTGCGTCATTCATTACAATGCTTTGCGTCCTGATGTTCTTTTAATATTGGACAGCAAATCGTTCTTTGTAAGTTTATGTGCAGTTTGTGCAAAGTATTAAGTATTGCAAAAGAAATATTCAAGTTCACGAATCTCGTTAAAAATTTGCGACGTGAATAAATGACATATAAAATCTGGCCTCATTATACGCTTGAATTGCCTAATTAATTTTTACTTTTTCATTCTTTTTTAATCCACTTCTTTATCCTACACGGTTCGGTGTTTGTCCTGTGTGGTAGTAAATATCGGGTTGACGTAAAACATTTCACATTATCATTGATTGTCTGTCATACAGATGCGGAAATGTTTCGAATTACGATTACAAATTGGTTGATATGCATATAAGACTCGTATGTATATTTTTGCATGTACGCAAGGTCCGTTGCACCTGAATAAAATTTGATTATTTTTCATTCGATTTATTGTGGATCCGAAAGTGTTTACATAGCTTTACCATTTATGTTTAGCGAACTGTCACTTGCTTCAATTATACTCAATAGATATTTAAATTAGTACAGAGACGGACTCTTCTATTCCAAAAAGATTGTTAAAGTTTGTTTGCAGCGCGCGGCGCTGTATGGGTGCAAAACATGGACGGCGAACGCGACTGAAAAGAAAAGAGTTGGAAGCGTTCGAAATGTGGTGTTGGTTGCAGGCGAATTATGAGGATACCGTGGATAGAGAAGGTTAGAAATGAAGAGTTATTAGAAAGAATAAGAGAACAGAGAACTCTATGGAAGTCAATAAAACATGGGCGAGATAGGTTGGTAGGACACCTTCTCAGACATGAAGGTCTAGGCAGAGACATATTAGAGGCAGAAATGGGAGTTAGGAGGAGTCGAGATAGACCTAGATTGAATTACTGTTCGCAAATAGTTAAGGTTGTGGGTTGTTCCAGTTTTAGGAAAATGCGAAGTTTAGCTCAGGATAGGAAAGAGTGGAGGTGCGTGACCAACCAGTCTTAGGATTGACGATCTTATGATGATGAAAGATCGACTGTTTTTCTTGCAATTACCGGAAGAAGATTTTACTTAGCAATCGGTTCTGACTTCTTCTTTTGCATTTACAAATAATTCATTGTATCCCAACATTTTAGCATTTGTAAAAACTATCAAGTTTGGATCCAGTACCTGGTGGCAGGGATGTTACGGAGCTTCGACTCCGGTTCCGTTAAGTCGGAACTTTCGATTATTATTACACCTTCGGTTCCGACTTCGGCTCCGACACTTTTAAATCGAAGGTTTTAATCGGAAGTCGAAGCATAACATAGCGGCGGCGTAGCAGTCTGTGTCGACTGTTATGAACAGGTTCATAGTATGAATTTCATACATGTCGCGCGGGGAATCCCCCCGACTTCCACTACGTGCACTGAGCACTCTATCGTCAATTATTTTTTCATTGTTCGTGTTTTATTTTATAATTGAAAATTGAAATGAAAAAAATTTGATTAAATAATGTTTTATTTGTCCTTATATAAAAAATCTCTCTCATGCCACCACTTCTGACCCTGCCTCCGACTCTGATTCCGACTCCGATTGCGACTCCGATAAAGCAAATTTAAAAACTCCGACTCCGCCTTCGGTTCCGATAAAACTACCTCCGTTACATCCCTGCCTGGTGGATCCGGCCAGGTACTGGATAATGACGCTTAGTATTAGGTAAGCTGGTACTCTACAAAATCACTATCCGGTGCATCTGTACTATAAAAATTTTGTGCAGGTGTTTAAAAGTATGGTAATAGCCTGAACTACACATTAATTCAAAGCACTTTTAATTAGACCTTCTTCATTCGTAGTCATCTGCGTTTGTTGACAGTGAAGTGCAGGATTCTATATTTGTAACAATTATCTTAAGCCGACCCTGTCTTTTATTTAATTTAATTTCCCTTGAGCGTTATTAGTAGATAGTCGAGGTACGTGAGATACGTTGTTATCTTTACATATGTTAAGTCGCCCAATTTTTGTCATGTACTAAATACGTACGGGTTTGACAGATGCAAATGAGATAATTTGTTTGTATCCTTCTTTCGGTATGTAGATTTTCCGTACAATTGTTAATTGGCGATTAGAACGTTTAATTCAATTAAAATTTACACTAATCGTACACCTGTAGCGGTCTCCATCATTGCAGACATCGTAAATCTGATGTCCCCTACCTTTATGGCTTCTCATGACATAAATAAATAACTTGCGGTTTCTTTTAAAAGCTACTGTTCCGATTTGTGTGACGTCAAACAGGTAGGTCTATCAGGAAATGTTCTTTTATTCTCTGGGGATTTGTTGTACGTTATTAGAAGGATAATTGCTATTTCTTATTTTGTTCTGATTGCAATCCTTTATTCCTAACGTCTCCTTTTGTTATTAAAAGATTCTTTTGTATTTTGTGATTACTTAAGTCACACGTTTCTTTACGGAGAAGACAATTTGATTTTTAGGGTTCCATACCTAAACGCATATAGGACGATTTTGTGTCCATCTGTCTGTCTGTCTGTCAACATTCTTTCTCTCAGGAACGGCTAGAGGTACCTAGTTGAAATTAATACGAAATATTGATAAAAATAAATAAATGAATAAATTCTATGGTTACATAAAGGAAATTCATTTCACCGTATGAATTAAACACTTGAATTTCCGCACTATTTATTAACATGGTGACAGTTTTGCCGCTTTATGGCTTTTTGAGAGGATATAAAAATCCTTAAACATAATAAAATTTGATTCTATTTATTTACAAATTTGTGACTAAAGCTAAGATGAGGTGAGGGATGAAGGGTAAGTAGGTGGTAAAAATATTTAACTCTACTTAATGAACTAATAGAATTTAATTATTCTCCGTTACTTAAACACCACCGTTCACAGGTTTGTGTATCTTCTGAAGAAGTCAGAAAGTGACGAAACGATCGTCAAGTTAATAACTACTATGAGAACCAAATATGTAGTGAATTCTGCTGCCTCATAATTTTGTAAAAAGTTCAAGTTTCTCAAACTATACTTTCATACTGGTAATTGATAAAGAAACTTAGTCACTGACTGCCACATCTTAATCTATAAGTAATTTAATTTGGACGTTTGACTGACAACGTTCTACAAAAGTTGATTACTTGACACCGAGTTGCTCCATCACCAAGCCTTTGGAACTAATTTTTCATTTTTGAAACTCTCAGGACGAAAATCCTTACGCTTGTCATTTTTTGTTTTCTCTGAATTTTATGGATAGCTTATATAGAAATGTAGGAAGAATTTTAAAAAGGCAACTTTAAGAGACCATATTTCAAAAAGATAAGTTTTTACAAATTAGCACCAATTGAGCTTTTGAGCTACATGTTGAGAACTACCAGAACTCAAAATTTCAAAAAATTATTGGTATCGGAGTCTATTTATGTTTATTTTAAAACACAAAAAAGTTTTCATTCCTAATAGAGCATTTTCTCGTATTTATATAAATATATGTTGGTCACTAATAACCATGATATTACTGCAATATTTACAGTGATGGTACAATGGCATCGTCATTTTGTTTAAAATATGTTGTCAACAATTCCGTTTTCTTTTGTTTTTAATACAAACCAGGAAAAACATTGGCTTGTTTAAGTGTAAAATGAATGCACTACTGCTTGGACGAAATGTTTGCTTATTTTCCAAAACGGGAGGTGTCAATATCGACTAACCTTATCCACCTGTTGAGATTCCGACTGTTTTAGATGCATGTTAACTCGTTTGTATGATTTACCGGATTGTTTAAATTGGTGGCATTGTGGAAATATAACGAATAATAAATAAACCCTGTAAAAGGATAATTCTACAAGATGAGTCAGCATACACTTTACTTTCTATCTTTGTGAATATCGTTATGATTCATAAGGTTTAAAATTCTAAATTGTTTTGCTATTTTAGTTTTATAATAATTATTGATATTATTGAAAGTGCAATTTATCACCGGGCTAAGTGCACACTTGTGTTATTTT
The DNA here is from genome assembly GCF_000699045.2 of Agrilus planipennis. Lineage (NCBI taxonomy): Eukaryota > Metazoa > Arthropoda > Insecta > Coleoptera > Buprestidae > Agrilus > Agrilus planipennis. The sequence continues at coordinate 1,046,798 of NW_020438937.1, forward strand.
ATAATAAATTGAATTCGTCGAAAGGTTGTCGCACGAAACGATGTAATTTTTACGTGGCCTTCTTCGAAAGGTTGCTTTAACTAAANAATATTTACATGCCTAGAAATGTATAAAAATTGGCATATTTATTAACTTTGAACCCCCATAACTTCTTATTGGGGTGAGACCGCAACGCACTTTTTATAGTACAGTGGTGGGGGAGACCTCCTCTTTCTATCCTCCCCACGCCCACCCCCTTCGGGTGGGGGGCCATTATCTAGACCTTTACCTAAAAAACGTTGGCACAAGTGTATAATATCTTCGGGGGATTACTTAGAAAGGGACAAAATAGATATTCATGAATAAATAAACAATTTTTGAAAACGGTACTTTTTGGACAGACCTCGTATTAATCCAAATCCAACGCTACATTAGATCTGTGTACATTTGTTATTCCAGAATTCGAACTAGAAGTTTTATCTTGAATTGCAAATAATCTGGATAATAATCTCATGTAAAACTACCGCTGATTGTTGTCATTGTTCTGTGCCTGCTTATCTACGTACACGTTCATGTTTTAATTCAGTAAGTATTGTTCACTATTAAGTTGTTAACTGCAAATATTAGAAGTTTAGCACATTTCCTCGTACCGCAAAATAGTAACAATTAATCATTGTAGAGTTTATGGTGCTTGTGTACGATATAATTAAAGCAGCTCTAATGAGGAAACAAGTTTGTTTTATTTCGGAGATTAGCAATGTTACATTGGTGTGCTTGTTGGTGATTCAAGGTTTTCGTTTTAATTAAATAAGTTATGTTAAATAATTTCAATGATTGTTGTTATTTTGTTAATTTATACTAATTTGTTTTATTGTAAGAAACTTTTCTGGTATATGTGCACATCATACTGCACATAACGAAATATTAAAACTAATTTTCTACAATTTTATTTACCTGTTTAATCTATTAAAATTGCAAAAGCGTACACTAATTGTCTTTCCTAATTAGTAACGTGTAATGTAAAAGTTTAAGGAAGTAATACAAGTAATAAAGGAGAAATTTAATTTTTTCAACCGTAGTGATGAACTTGTAGCTTGACGCACATTATTTGTCTTTATGTATTTCTCTACTTGAACTTTAACTCTGCCAAAGGTCTTCCCTATTGGGCATACAGTATCATTATACACGGGGTACTTAAATATGAATGAGCCTTTTGCAAAAAAAAATTTATAATTTAAGAAGAAAACGTATTTTTTATGCCGTTTTTAAAGAATTACTAACTGGGCGTGTCAGAGACAGTATACGGAAATCGCATGGTGAAAAGTCGGGACTGCAGGTCAAGTGCAGTGCAATGTATTTCTGCCAATGTGTAGGTTGTTAGGACTGCAGTGTGGGGTCTTGCGTTAGGGTTGCCACCCGTACTTTATTATAAAGTATTGTACTCTATTTAGACTATGCATACGTTATACTTTACAAGATACATAAAGTACGCAAAAATACTTTATTTAAGGCCTTAAGTAAACATCGTAATTTTGTAAGCGATTATTCGAAATTCAGAGTATTTTTACATCAATAATATTGCACAGAAAAATGGCAAGGCATATTTACGGGACAACCTGATTTCCCGAATCTGTTCAA